>NC_141990.1:52637637-52940522 GCF_049901715.1 Pseudonaja textilis | reverse complement strand
GTTCTGTTCATCTAGTTTTAGGACTTGTATGTAGAACAGATCATGTTTTAGGTCATACTTTTGCAGAAATATTGAAAATTCAGAAGGCTTCACAAACCTTTTAGCATCACTGCATAATTGGAGAAAGTATACCTAACTATGTGGGTAATTTGTAGTTATTTTTTTCTACTGACAGAACTATTTCATTGCTGGAATGGGGAGAGGTGACAAAACTATTCTCTTCCTTCCTTATGAGTGTCGCCACTTAAAATTGACTCTGGATATTTGGAAGATCATTAGAAATCAATTTGGATGGGAATAAGAGGGAAGAGGGACAATCTTTGTGAGTGGATTTCATCAGAATGTTCAAATGGATTTCTACTTCAATTATATTGGATTTCAATTGCAATTTATGATGGCCTCATTAATACATTTACAAAAAAGTGTACAATAAAAAGACCTGTTTCCCGTTTTCTGTTGGAATGTATATATGAACTTTTAATTATCCTAATATGAAAGTCATAAAAATCACTCCGTTAAAATATTCTAAACCTGATAAGTATCTTCTCAGTGTCCTTTCGGATCGTAGTACTCTAAGATTTGCAGCTGGGCAACGTGTAATGGAACTTGATGCCAATGTTCAAAGAACACTAGAAGATACCTTAGCTACAGAAGCATATGAGAGACGAATAAGACGTTTAGAACAAGAAAAGCTGGAACTTAGCAGAAAACTTCAAGGTATTCCTATGTAAAGTACACATGATTATCTATTTAGGTCAATTTTGGATTCCATGACTTAAGTGGTGAAAAGACTTACATTACTACATTTTCAGTAAAAACAGTATTTGAAAAGATTCAGCATATAATTGGACATTAACAGATTATTTTGCAACTTTGTCTAGATGCATAATACTTTGACAGTATAACAAATTTTACAGCTACTCTTAACTTCAAATTTGTCTGATGTTTTAACTTGACTGCATTGAACTTGAGCAAACTTCATGATGCTTGCTGTTCCAGGCAAGAATTTTGCACAATTCAGTCCTCATATTCCAGATAGCCGTCTGCCAATGTGTTGTATATTTTTTTAGATGAAGGATATCTTTCCTGAGCTGGAGACAAGATGTTCTTTTAGTTGAATTACTCTGCTTTTTGTGTGGTCATATGGTGCAATATGTGAGAACTACTTTGAGACTTAAATGTGTGGAAATAGTACCTATTTTAAACTTAGCACAAATGCCATCACTTGGTAAATTAGCTAACGTACTGTTTTTTAAAAAATAGAATCAATGTAATAGTGTAAGATTCATTTTCTTACTTTCCTTGATCACTAGGAGAATGTGAAGATCAGCCCCATATAATGAAGTTCAAAAAGTTTGGCATGACAGAAAGTTTTATAGAATCTTTAGATTGGGGTCCAAAAATTTTCAGGCCATATTATGATTTTTAAATGTCAAAATATATAGTTTGAAAATTTTGAATGCAGTTTCTTATATCTTCCTTGCTCTTTTAAAGAGTCCACACAAACAGTCCAGGCCCTACATTATTCAACTGTAGATGGTCCATTAACAGCAAGCAAAGATTTAGAAATTAAAAGCCTGAAGGATGAAATTGAAACGTTGAGAAAACAAGTCACTGGTAAGTACCAACACTTAATACTGAAAACATTACAAAACATCACAGAGCAGAGAGATTGCCTAAAAAGGTGACCTCTTTAGATAATATTTCCTGTCTCATGTCTTTTTTTCCTCCTTCCCCTCTAAATAGAGAAATTGGAGAGAAAGGAATTACAAGAGAGTAAGTAGGCACATAATGGAGAATACACATGAAAAGAGATGCAGTAATGCTGACTATTTGCCAACCAGATAGCCTAAGGTTAATTAGTTAATTTCCTTTTTGCCAATTATCCTAACATCTGGGTAAGCATTCCATAGGCTGGGGAAACTTTTTCATATTCATTCCTGTTTCTCTGGTTCCCTATCAGTGAAGAAATCATTGAAACTTACTAAAGTGTTTTCTTGCTTCATTTCTGCTTATAAGATCATTTAACCAAACTGCATTTTCCACCTTACTATTTCTAACTTTTGCATTCAATTCTCCAATCACCAAGCAGCATGTCTACTTGTATGTTCTGTTGACTTTATATTGAATTTGACTATTAAATTAGTCAACTTCATTTTCTTCTACATTAGTGGTTGGAGCATAAATACTGATAACTGAAGGCTGTCCTGCAATGCCCAAATTATTTGGTTAACTGACTGCATTTACCTATATACATTGTACCTAAATACTGTATTTGCTGTATAGTCTCCCTGATAATGAAATGGTAGAGAAAGGGATAACCAAAATGAAGAAATGAGAGTGCCATTATTACTATGTCCCGGTTAGCAAATAAGATTATAACAAGAGGACATGGTTAATTTCTGTCCTGAATAAAAGCATGGAGTATATTGTTTGTTCTTTTATTTTCTGCTATTATAAAAGTAAGGATTCTACAGTAGGTCATGTTAGAATTCACTAATGGCAAAAAGATAGATGAAAAATCTTATTATACATGTTGCTATAATAAGGCCTGTAATAGTTACTAGCTTTAAAGGGAGATTTTATAAATCCATCAATAAATCTTAGTCACAATTACAAAGTAGAGTTTCTAATTCTTAATTCTGTTCCCTGTGATTTCCATATATGGAGTTTTGCATTTTCGTAATAGCATATCTAGAATATTTAAAGCCTAATATTTTGGGTGAGTGTCTCATCCAAATCTGTACAGGAAAGAAGTAAAGGAGCTGCCTCTGCACATTCTTCCATTATCTTTTAATCAACTTCATCTAAAATTTAGATTTAAATCTCTGAAGTTTGGATTTCAAAACTCAAAAATAATATTTAAAACAATCAAATTAATTTAAAAGATTTGGATGGGAAAAAAGATTAAGACTTCAGAAAAAAATGAAAGTTAAGTATACCTTCTAAGTGTACTTACCTGGCAGGGAAGATACCTTGATCACAAGTATCTTTGAGATAGTTTCATAGCTGTCGCACAGATATTTAGGCCCTGAACTTTTAAGGGATTTGAAAATCAAAAACTATTTGATTGTCCCTATATTAATTTATCAAAATTAACATAGTATGATCTTAGTATTTTTGTGGAAGATGGTATCAGAACTCAGCAATATGGTAGTACCTTTATTGTCTAATAGATTTTATTAAGAGGAATAAGCTTTTGTGAACCTTTTACTAAGTTGCTAGTTAGAAAAGGTTCTACAAATCTCTGATTAATTAGTATTTGTAGTAGTGCCCAGAGCTATTTTCATTGTGCAGGTTTTGCTAATGACAGAGCCAGTTTGGTATAGTGATTAAAGATACTAGCCTAGAAATTGTGAGTTCTTGGCCTACCGTAGGCCGTGCCATAGGCACAAAGCCAGCTAAGTAACTTTGAGTCAATCACTTTCTCTTAGCTCTATGAAGAAAGCAATGGCAAACCGCTTCCAAAAATGTTGCCAAGAGAAGTGCACTGGACTTGCCCATGCAGTTGCCAAGAATCCAGACTGACTGGAAGGCAGAAAATCAATCTCTCTTAGTGTCATCACCTTCGTTGCTCCATTTTGCATGATAGAGCTTCCAGGCATTCTTCATAGTCTTACGTAGACACTGTATAGTCTAACAGTGATTTAGCCAAGTCTTTGGTATTCATTGCCAGATCCAAAAGCTCTAGAAAAATTACAGATGTTACAGTAGATGCACTGTAACAACTGTGGCATCAAGGAGCACTTCCAGACTACAGATCTATATTTTTAAGGGAGGGGTATACAGTATCTGTTGCCATCATAAACTGAGACTTGTGGATTGTTAAGCAAGTACTTGTCCAATCCAAGTCATTCCAGGCTTGATCCCTTTCAGTCCCAACTGTCTCCAACTTATTATCCGACTCGCTTTTCTTTCCCCACATTTTTCCCTGCCTTGTGGGGCAGCAAGCATCCCTAGAACTATGGGGCTCTAGGGCTGCTTGCCACACTGGAAAACAGCAGCTGCCTGAGTCCAGTCCCAGCCACAGTCACCCTTGTCTGCCTGCACTCCAAGACCTCTGCTGCTCTACACTCTGCTGCCTGTAGACTGTAAGACTAATATATTTTTATGAACAGCACAGTTTTTAAAAAAAACCTAGAATTTTTCTATTTGAAATTTCAAATAGCTTCTTCTATCTTACTCGTGTTTCCAAGAAAATGATCTCAGTCAGCATCTTGGCAATATGTCTGAAGCAAAAACAAAGGGATGCATTAGGATAAATTAGGCTCAAGATATTGTACATAATGAAAATGAATGGTATAACATCATTCTGTATGCTTTGTTTATTTCTTTTAAGCAACTTCTAATTTGTTTTAAAAATAATAGCTTGGGAAGTAGATTACTTTTGCAATTTCAGAAATAGTAAAATAAATGTAATAAATATTACATTGAATTAGAGCTTTAATTATTTAATTTAATTTCCTTTAATTAGGAGTAATTAAAATCAACTATATATAATAAGATGTGAACTACAAAATTTTGTCTTGAGTAAGGCAACACTTCGGCTGATTTTAAAAACATGCACACAAAATACTAAGCACCTTTCAGTTTAATTTGCTAAATTATACACCAAAGCTTTTAGCTTAGACAGTATCTCCCCTAACTGCTACGTGTAAATGTTATGCAATATGTCTTATTACATTTTATTGTAAGAGAAAATAATAGCATAACCTGCATTACAACCTGTGATTCTGAATTTCATGAAGATGAATATCATGAAATAATAGTTGCAGATAAGAATTTCATGTTTACTTAGTCAAAGGTGCTTCTTAAAATCTGAATTCAAAGTCTATTTGTAGAGATTTGAATGTTTTTCCTTATTTAGAATTAAGTTTACCAACACTAATATTAAATATTGTGGGTTCTGTTGTTGTCACATGGTGCCTGCAAAGGGCCTATTTCTTCTTAGTTATGTTCTTTTCTATGTTATGCTCAGTTATTATCTCTGCATATTCAGCATGCTCATGTTTTCATATATCTGTCATCTGTCCTCTGTTCCTATATTCTGAATTAACAGAAATAAGTAAGATGAAGGCAAAATTGCACAACCAACCCAAACATTAACTTGATTTTGTATGTCTTTTTCTAAAAACAACACCTATGAGTTGATATTGTACCAAAAATAATAAAGAAAATATTAAGAAAGCATAAGGGCCTCACTATGATTTCTTTTAGGTAGAAATTCTTTATTTTTTTCTGTTCAGTTTTATTTCTCATCAGTATAGATATTTGAAAATGGGAATGAATTTCTCATTCTGTGGGACATTTGTTACAGTTAATACCTCATTTAATAACCAAGTGGATTCAGGATGTGATGATATTGTTTCCTGTTCAGTCTGTGGGCCTTTTGACAACATATACAGTGCTTTTCTATAAATTCCTTTTGTTTTTGTAATTCAGATTATTCATATTACTATGCACACAAGGTATATTCTCCACTAGCATTACCATGGGCTAACTAGAATATGTTTATATTTTATTTTTACATGCTTCATGGTAGGTAGGGAACCCCCTACAGAAGACTCAATTTAATACCCTGTACCCCCATAAAATTTGGACATTCCCATTTAAAAAGGCCTTTATTGAGTAGGAAGTTACTATTTTGTTTTTAATTGATCTACGAAGAAAGAAAATTGTGATCCACCTGGAGTTTTTAAATTAAAACTTTATATGCGGATTCCCACTTCTATAAAATAATACAGAGATGAAATTCCCACCATGACATTGGTGGGAATTCTTGGATTTAGGAAGAGAAAATCTAAAATTAGCAAAATTGACCACAGACCCACACTAATCCCTAGCTCATTTAGAGTCTAGAGCTCATTTTACAGAAGACACAGTTTGAAGAAGAAATGGATACAAGATCACATACCTCTCATTTTAACTGGCAGAAGGTCCTGCTACCATAGCCGTCACTTCATACATACAAACTGATAAATAGTTCCTAAACATTCAACTCTTCTGGGAAGTTGGAATGAATGATGGGTCCTTTTTGTTGCCCAAAATGAGCAGTAAGGCTTCTATTTTAGTGTTTTATATTTCTCAGTAATTGTCTCTTATAGATTCTGGGCGATTAGAGCAGCAACTTGAAGAAGCCAGTTCTGCACAAAGAGAGTTAGAAGATGCTACCAGACACATCAAAACTTATGAGAAGCAAATAAAAGCACTAAAGCAAGAGCGGGATGATCTTAATAAGGTATAAACAATCTGATCAACGTTTTTTATTTCTATTTTAGCTTTAGAATACTTCACTTCCGTATTCAATCATCTTAATGTAGCCACACAACAAAATGGTTAGGCCATATGAGTAATTTGTCTGCATTTGATAGTATTTCTGAAACAAGTGGCAGTCATGGCTAGGAGGGGCTTTGCACAATTTCATGTTGTATGCCTGTTGCACCTTTATCTGGATTGTGAAGTCCTGCACAGGATCACTCATGCCCTAGTCATCTCTTGATTGGATTACTGCAATGCACTATATATGGGCTACCCTTGAAAAGTATCAGGAAGCTACCGGTGATGCAGAATGAAGGGTGCACATAGTTCTGGGGCCCCTACAGTGTCACATATAACACAGCTGTTGCACAAACTGCATTGGATACCATTTTGCTTCTGGTCCAGTTCAAGCTGTTGGTTGTTACCTTTGAAGCCCTATATAGTGTGGATCCAGGGTATCTAAGGAACTATCTCACCCGAATGGAATTAGTCTGCTCTGCTTGCAGCAGCAGAAAAGGCCTGCTTCAGACCTCATTTGCTAAGGAATTTTGATGGGTGGGGTCAAGAAGGGCTTATTCTGCTGTGATCCCAACTCTGTAAAACACTCTTATAACCAGACGTGAGAATTGTTCCCATCTTTTTTGGCCTTCTAGAAGGGTTTTAAAACTTAGTTTTGCCAGGGGAGTAGTCACCATTGGACGTGGTTTATGAGGTTAAAAGACCTTATCCAAGTCTTGCCATCCATGCCCTTGGTTTTGTTTTTTGCATAGTTTTGAAGTTTTAATGGGTGTAGATTTAAATGTCTAACTTCTTTTCTATTTATCTTTTTATGTTCTGCAAACTGTATGTCTTATTTGTTTTAACCCTATTTAATGATAGAAAGCTAATATTTAGGGATATGTCATATTTTGTTTCTGATTGCAGGAACTGCTTGACTCCAGCGAGAGGTTAAAGGCACAAACCAAAGAACTGAAAGATGCACATAGCCAACGGAAACTGGCCATGCAGGAATTCTCTGAGATGAATGAGCGACTTACGGAATTGCATTCACAAAAACAGAAGCTTACCCGCCAAGTTAGAGATAAAGAAGAAGAGATGGAAGTGGTGATGCAAAAGGCAGAAAGCTTGAGACAAGAATTACGTAGAACAGACAGAATAAAGAAAGAAGTAAGTTTAATCCATCTCCCTCTCTTTCTCTCTCTCAAATTTTTAGAGCACCAAAAAATTTTAGAGCACCAGATTTACCTTAGTATTACACAAGAAAGTTCACTTAAATTTAAATTCATGTGTTTGTCTTTTAGTTAATTAAACAATGGTAATTGATAAATAATAGACTCTGCAATTCATTTTGAATCTTATACATATGCTTATTGACATCATCTTTATGATAGAATTATATATGCAGATGAATCCACAAGTTTCTGGACTTAGTAAGGAAAAGCAATGCTGAAAGGAACGTTTCTGATTTTAAAATTGTATTTGTAGCTGGAAGTTCATGCTGAAGCTGCAACTGCTGAGGCATCCAAGGACAGGAAGCTGCGTGAAAGAAGTGAGCAATATTCTAAGCAGCTGGAAAATGAATTAGAAGGACTAAAGGTTAGTCTTTACTGATTTCACCATTTTAAAGCGGATGAGTGTCTTTGTCCTATGTAGGGTAGGAGACTTGCAAGTTTGTGTATTATTATTTACAATAGCTTATTATGAGATGACTTTAAATTGAAGGCATACTAAAATGTATAGAAATCAATCATTCTTAACACAGCCGTTGTTCATGTAGATATTCATTAGATACGTAATCTCAAGGTATTTTAGTAATGTGTTTTCTTTTAGTTTCCTACTAAAACTTTCATGAGTGAAATGGTGCATGATAGGGCAAAACGTTTTGAACCAAGGCACCTCAAATGAGCTGACTTACAGAATACATCCAAAATCAAGGATCCATGGCAAATCTTATAAAGCAATTTGTGACATAGTATAAAATGTCATAAAACATTTCATGTGGTCAAATTCTGATGTTTGACTGGACTGTCCAGTTCAACATGGGCTACTTTCAAGGCAAAATATATCTGTGAATAATTTCCCTGAATTTTTAAGAACTTTTCAAGTGCTTTAGAAGCTTTGCTATTGTTGAAGGCATTGAGGAATGAGGACTCTGGTAAGGAAATAACTCTGAAACAATGACCCAAGGAGTCATGGAGCACCCCACCCACACCCACCCCGACAGCAGAATAATAATGAGCTGGCTTGAAATGTATTTCTGTGCATCTATTGGAATCCTATAATAGGAACTACTTTGCAGTGGTCTGTTTTCTATTGTTAATGCTGGAAGAATGGATAATTAAATTATGATTTGTTATGCATTTATCAAAGAGGAAACTCAGTTGAGAAACTACAGCAATCCAGGGAAATGCAGTTTATTACATTTTATTTTAAAATCAGTGTCAACCACAATTTCATTTTCATTTTTTCACCTTCTAGGATGAATTATTCCTATTTTATACCATATGTCAGAATTTTCCAGATCATAAAAGCTAATTCTGAAATGTCCCCCTTTTTAGCAGAAACAAATTGGTTGGTCTCCAGGGGTGAGCAGCTCAGAACATCAGCAGGAAATAACAAAATTAAAAGCTGACTTGGAAAAGAAAATAGTTTTTTATGAAGAAGAACTGTCTAAACGAGAAGTAATACATTCTAATGAATTAAAAAATCTGAAGAAGGAATTGCGTGATGCAGAGATCCAACAACTTGCTCTCAAAAAAGAAATTCTGATATTGAAAGACAAATTAGAAAAGACAAGAAGAGAAAGGTATGACGTTCATGTAAAATTCTTCTGTACTTGGATATTTTTATGATTTCAAAAAAGTTGATACAGCTGCAGATATTTATATGTGGATACCCAAATAATATTTTAGCCTAAAGTAACAAATTAATGTGTTTTATCCTTTGAAACAAAATTATTAGAAAATGAATAAAAAGATTCATTAGATTCAGTATGACCTGGCAGGATATATGTAACGATTGTATCTTAAATGTGTTGGATCTTTGCAACTATATACAATAAAGTATATCTTTACATAGCCTCTTTCAAACTACTTTACCTAAAAGATGAAGATGAAAAATAATGCACAATGATAGTAAATTACCTTGAAACAGGGGTTTACATATATATTTCATTCACTGTCCATATAGTTTGTATGTATCTGCCTCTGATTTTGGTTGAATTCAGAGTGTGTTTTTATAAATAAAGCTTGTCTCTATCCATGGTAGGTTATGATAAAATTCTCCTGCACGCATGCATGCTCCAGTCAACTGAGTGAAAGTGATGATGTGAGCAGATGGCACTGACAGAATACAGCGGGCAACTATGATTATTTACTTATCCATATCATTGATAAGGCAACTCTGGGTGGCTAACGAACAGTAGAAAAATAAATACAAAAACAAAAATTTAAAAACCATATAAAAACCTAGAATCAAGAAGATGGGTGGCACAGGGATGAGAACTTCTGCTTATCCCATCAGCTACCTCTGGTGGTATGTGCCCCCCTCAGGGTCTCAAGCCAATTGGTAAAACCAACTGTTTATACGCTTCCAGAGACCAAGAGAGACCAATAGAGTAGGAGCAGTTCTCACTTCTGGTAGTAGATTAATCCACAGGGCCAGGGCCGCAGCGGAAAAGGCTCTTCTCCTTGTCCTCACCCACTGAAATTCCTGAGATAGGGTCTGCAGCATGGTCCTTCTACTGGAGCAAGTGAGGTAGGCTAGTCCCATTGGGGTGAGACAGCTCCTCAAATACCCTGGACCCATATCACATATAGCGCTTTATCAGATTCTCCTCTTTTTTGCTCAACTGGAACATTCTGAGCAGAAGTCCATTCTGCTAATTACTTTTCTAGCAAAAACAAAATTTGTCCCAATTATTTGAATGTTGTTTTTATACATGTAAATATAGCAGTTTCTTTTGTAGTAGATTTCATTAAAATAGGATGAGTAAATATATTTTTGATTGATGGTATCTATTCAAAGAAACAGGACTTGGGCGACAAAATGTGCTTTATTATGTAAAGCATATTTAGATTATAGAATTAGAAGGGAAAGTTTAGGACCTTCTTTATGGAGGAATCTGTATTAAACAATTCCTAGAGCCAACTGTCTGACCTTCACATGAACACCTCCAGAAAGGTAGAATTTGGTTCCACTGCTGAATTAGTCTTATCAACAGAATATACTTTCCTACTATTTGAACTAGTATCTCTGCTCCTATAATTAATTTATATCTTGTAGAATAGAGATTTGGTTTTGATTTTGTGTGCAACATCCTTTGAGATAATTGAATCCAATCTCAATAATATTTTGTTCAAGATGAAATAGCACTCATTATACTTCTCAATAACTGCTCTAGTTTTTCTGAATCCTTCCTAGAATGTATTGTACATTTTTAGACATAGTACTCAAGATAAGGTTCTTTGCAACAAAGCATGACTTTAGTATAGAAGTTTTACACCCAGTGGATCTATCTATAACTTACTATTGTGATACCATGGGGATGCTATTGGATCATGACTGCTAATTTACAGTTATCAATTGTCCTGGATTTCAGCTGTGCAGGATAATTGTATTATACAGTACCTAGTTCTTAATAAATCACTTTGTTGAATACTTGAATGGTTGGTGCTAGCCAAATTCTGTTCCTTGTGAATATTTCATATTCTGTTTATCAGAGTTATAATTTTATAATTGATAGTTTTATATTTATTTAGAAAAGAAATGCCTTGGATTCTGTAGAGTTGAAAGGATGTTATTTTAAAATAGTCAGGAAACACACTTGATAAAGTGACCAAAACAGATAATTTGTGAGAAATAAGCATCAAGTATCACTTCTGACATACAATTTTAATTGAAATGAATAGTATTTCAATTAAATACTGAATTTAATTCATTTATAAATGAATTTATAAATAAATGAATAGTAGGTGAAGTTTATATCTCAATCTCGATAATGTTCTTGCAATACATATTATTTTACTTTTATCTTTCTTCAGTTGTTTTTTCTGTAATTATACTGATATCAAGACATATCAAAGAAGGCTTTGCTTTGAGAGATATTTTTAAAATATCTAGCAAAAATGCTGTAAGGAGAAGACTAGTTTGTTGGAAAATAGGCAAAATGAAAGATTTTAATGGCTATTAAAGAACGATCAAGACAGCATTCTATTGTAAAAACAGTTTTTGAAAATGACTACTCAAAAAGATATGTACCACATTTGCTTTTTGATTTACATCTTCCGCTATTTTTAGACCAAAGGTGCTGAAATATAGAAGAAAATGTTGTCGGGATTGAAGCTTGAAAACATATCTATGTGGTGTCTAAAATTAATTTTCTTCTATTATATTTGAACCACCAAATAATTTTGAATTCAGATTTTCCCCTTGTACTATTCAGTTGCATTTCTTTCTACTGTCCTGTAGCTTCAATTGAAGCATTCACCATCAGATCTCTAAATCTGTCATCAGAGTTATTTATGTAAAGTTTCACATCGCATCTTTTATATATTGTAAAATAAAAGAATTTTAAAAATACTTCTAAAAAATCTGTGCTAAACACATATATCAAAATAAAGATGTAATCATATGCTTAATTTAAAGAACGGTGAACTGTTGGTTGTCTGAGAAGTTAGTCTTAAACCCCAGTCTGAGGCATAGCTGTGTGACCCATTATCCATTCCCCTGAGAGTTAATGCTTTAATCTTTGTTGGCTTTCCCCCAGAATGTTCATCATATGCATGGAATCTGTTAGTTGAAGAGAGGAGTGGATGGTGTTGGATTACAGATTCAGAGTTTGAACAGCAGTTATTAATATGCAACCCTGTTGGAATGAAGTGTTGTGTTTCAAATGATGCCTAGCAACATGCCAATTCAGAACTGGTTCAGATATGCCGTGTTGTATTTCAGAGACTGGTTGAAAAAAAATAATTTGAAGGCAGGGTATTTTGTTCCCTTTCTCTACATTTTATTCTCATAGTTAAACTGATAAACATTTCGGAGTATCTTTGAAGAACAATTATAAATTCTGCCCTAGAGACAAGCATAATTATAGAGATTGTTTAAGCATGATAGATTAAACAATCTTTTTTTCTCAGGTATCTTTCCCTGGTACCTTCAGTTCTTGCTAAGCAAAAATATATAAAATTATACTAATATAACACATTTATAGCTAGTAATAGCTATATAATAGGTAGGGACTAGAGGCAGGGATTTTTTTTGTCTCGTTTAACCATAGGGTTAAACAGTTTAACCATGGTGTGGGAAGGGAAATCCACAACATTTCATCTGTGGTTCATGTACTGAACTGAGGCCTATTTATTATAGCATAATTTCATTCTGTTTATGCTATTTTAATGTAATACTTATGAAGGTTTTTTAAGGATTCATGGTTGTCATTATAAGACTGTAATATACTTTCAACTTCAATAAAATTATACTAGATAGATACCCAAAATTGCAAGAAAATGATGTCTACTTTTTTTGCCACAACCTTAGTAATTTTTGGGGTTGTGTTCATCCATAGAAATATGACATTTGGGGTTTTTTTATTTATTTTTTATGGAGTATAATCACAAGACAAGTTCAGACTAAACAATCAAATAAATTTTGTTCCATTAAAAATCCAGCCAGAAAGGCACAATTATAGCTTGATCCCAGTTATAAGTATTATTGTATCTCAAGTTCAGGTGCCCAATGGAGTTACTTTTTGGACTGTAGAGGAAGTTATCAGTTCAGCTTAAAACATATAAGAACATTTTTTATTCATAAACATTTGATATATGTGATTCATTTTCCCCCAATAAAACAAAGCAAATTCTATCAGGTAAAGATTGGAAACAAGTAGTGATCTGAAGCTGTTTTTGTGATAAGGAAATGCAATCTATCGTATAGTTAACCTTTTCAAATATCACGTTACGATATGAAAAAATGCAAAAAGGACAGTTTTCCCTAAGTGAAATAGCTTCTGTAATTTTTCATTTTTGTATATTGCCAACAATATAGTTAAAGTGCATTAAAAAGAAATGTGACTTGGATCCCACTGTCTTCCCACTATATTGTGCGTCACTGATTTCTCTCTTTTCAAAAGGATCTTCCAATCATCCCATAAAAAAATTTAGAAGCAGGGGAAAGAAATTCTCATTTCATTTTATAAACTGCAAAATTAACATTATTTATGCAGGTTGTTTAATACAAAACAGTTTGGAGACTGTTTTACAAGATTTTATGAGATATGTTTCTTCTCCCTCAACATACAGTTATTCAGTTGAAACAGGAATGTGATATGTTCACATTTCTTAGAAAAATTGTCTGTCCCTCTCACTTTTAAGTTTTTTCATGGCCTATAAAATGTTACTTATGCTGAAAATTAGGAATGTTCATATTAAAAAAGATTTCTTAATTATAAATGAGCATTTGGATGTTTCAGGAATTTTGTTATAATTAAATCAACTTTATTAACCTAATGGAAATCTCTATGCATCAAGCTTTTCAGCTTTTGAAACCATATATGGCAATTGTTTCTTTTGTACTGACTGGGATTTTGGAAACGCAGTGTTATAAAAATGAGTAAGCATATTGAATCAGAACATTTACTCTGAACTGTGATTGTTTAAATTCATAGACTATAATAATGAAACTGAAGGAATGTCATCCAGAATATCCATACAATATAATTCTCTCTGAAATTAAAGGGCTTTATTCAATGAAACCTAGACATATTTTGGTTATAATGATGCATATTTCAAACAATCCATATGTTTAAGGAATTTATAAATTGGAACCACAAACATCTGCTAACTTAAATTCTAATATTATATAGTGTTATTTTAGAGCGTATTGTATGGATTATTAAATTCATTTTGGTCTTGGTTACTGTGGGATCTTAATATTTTTATGTATATTTTAAGTTGTAATGAAATATATATGAGGAAATTATACTTTATATATGATAACTATGTTGCACATTTTACCATAGCCAAAATGAAAGGGAGGAGTTTGAAACAGAATTCAAACATAAATATGAACGGGAGAAGATTCTGCTGACGGATGAGAACAAGAAGCTTTCCAATGAGCTTGACAAGGTGAGTGATATGTTATTCAATACCTATATACATTAATGTATTGAACAAAATTAGGTAAAGTTGATAATAGAATGTATTTATTTGTTTAGATTAGTGTGTATTGTCATCAGTCTTGCTCAGCACAAATCTGGGTAGCTAACAAAAATTTAAAAAAATAATACAAATAAGACAAAAATATAACATAGCTGGCAAAGAAACAATGCCACCAAGAAACATAGGCTCACCTATTCTCCTGATACATATGCCCAGAAAAACAAACAGCTCTTAAGAGTTTACCAAAAGGCCAGCATGTTTGGGTTGATCTTGGACAGTACAGTGTTCCCAGGGACAGGTGCTGTGACAAGAAAAGCACACTTTTGGGATCTCACTGGATGACATTTTCTACTCAATGGGACCTTTTGCCAGATTTGATGCGATTAGTAGAGTCAGTTGGAGAAAAGGCTTTATAAATAACAACCAACACCTTTAATCTATCCAGAAGTAAACTGGAGGTCAATGAAGCAAAGAAGTAATGTAGTAGGATGAGCCACCACATTCTGAACTTTTTGTAATTTCCACATGTTTTTCAAGGACAGCAGCATGTAGAACACATTTAAGTAATCAACTTAAGAGATAACCAAAACATGAGTTTTGGTACTCATTGCCTCTTGCTCCAAGAAAGGTCACAAATGGTGCACACCAGAAGGTTGTACAAATGCTCTCCTAGCCACATCTACCATCTGCTCCTCAAATAGGAGCCATGAATCCAAAAAGACGCTCAAGTGGTATACTAGTTTTGCTTACCTATCCAAAATTAAAGATGGAAAATTGCCAGTTCCAGATAGTCCTAAAATCCCAAACCACTTAGCCTTATTGGATGAGTTGAAACCTGTTCTTGCTGAAGTAATAAAAAGATATTCAGCATTTGCCTAAATGTTTTTATGTTACAGTGTTATTTTTACAGACAGTATATCAGTAATGACACTGAAAAATTTCACAGAAAGACACCTGAAAAATAAGAGACTACATAATAAATATATGTAACATGTAAGAAACCTCCTGGGGCAATACATATGTGAATGTAATCAGTGCCTCATTAAATCTTTGATAAGCTCAGAAGAAAGCACTTTCAAATCACTATTGCAGAATCATAATTGTGATTATAATATTCTTTAAATATATATTTAGCTTACAGCAATGTATGAAAGGCTAAGTATGAGTAATCGACAACTTGAAGAAGAGATGAGAGATCTTGCTGACAAAAAAGAATCTGTAGCACACTGGGAAGCCCAGATTACTGAGATCATCCAGTGGTAAGGTTATTTTTCTGTTTGTGACTCCTGCTGTAAGGTACATTATTTTTGTATAACAAAAATAATTTTGCAGTTTTGTCATCTATTTTGACCCTTCTGATAATCCCAACTCCACTTAAAAGAGCAAAATCATATTTCACAAAGTTCTTGATCTTTCAGTAAGTCATAAGTCATACCTAAGAGAATTAATCTCACTTGCTTATATTTCATTACTTGTATTAGTTTCATGAATGAATATATAATAGAACAAGAGTAGTTAAAAACCTTGTCTCATTATGGTCCCTAATTTTAAAATATTTTAAGTGATGAAACATAGTAGATACCCTTGGCACTTCCCTTAAAAAGAAACTAACAGCATTGAACGCAAACTGATTTTCCACTAAAAATGCTTATATCAAATAGACATCTCTCTGAGTGACAAAGCTAAGAGTGAAAACCAGGGATGAATTCAGAATTGTTCATGGAAAAATACTTTTGCTGTAATCTGTTGTCCCATTTTTTTATATTTAGGTCTAATTTTAACAATCTTTTCCACAAGTCATTTAACATTTATCAACCTAACATATTTTCATCTTGCTTGCTTTCATAGCAGCTGTGTAATTTATTTTTTATTAAAAATAGATAAACAGAGGTCTTTTCGAGAAGCATTTAGCTCATCTGCATTTTTATTTGTAATGTAACTTTGCTATCCTTATATAGAAATAGTTCTCTCTCTTTCTCTCTCTTTTATATGGCAGGACAATTTGTATCATTCTGAAAAACTTGGATTGGTCCAAGTAGGTTACTTACATTTGTGAACTGACATAATTTAAACCTAAGACCATGATGCATGTTTATTTTTACAGCCCGACTTATAAGCAAAGCAAAAAAAAAGCTACATAATTTGAATTCTTTTTTGACCTTTGCTATAAATTAAGTTTTGGTTTCAAGAAAAAAATATAACATTGATATATAACTGGCAGTAAATCTATATTTTACTCAGTCTCATTCATTCATTGGAAACATAATCTTATTGATAAAGATACATCTGCTTTCTAAAAAGGAAAATTGAAATATAATAGATACTCCTTGATTATTAAAATTATTCAGGAGAAAAGGATAATGGGTTTCAGAACTCAGAACATAAAATTGTTTCCTCAAAACAACAGACATTCCAGAACGGAGGAGAGACAGTCTTGGATTTTGGAATGTTCCATTTCTCACATGTGGATTTTTCTTTGATCACAGGGGACCCAACTATTGAATAGATTCACACTGTCAGTTTAAGTCTCTCAGAGAGTCCCAACATTAATTCTTCCCCAGCTAACTAATCAGACATTAACTATGCAGCAAAGAATGATTACATGCTAGCAGCAGACTCAGAAGGACATAAAGAGGGAGAGAAGGAGAGGCACTGGTATATTGAACCCAGGGTTCTGATTGTTCTTTTCTTTTACTAGTAACAGTAGTAAATAGCAATATTGCCTTCATCACGTATTTCTCTAAAAAGACAACTACTTGCCTCAACTATTTTTAATTACTCTTTTTATATGCCAATTTATATTACTTGGTGCTATTGTTCTGGGGTTAATACAAACATTGCTTTGGATTGGAGGGAAAAGATGCATTTACTTGATATCTGCATTTAATAGCATTCCTGCATATAATATAGTTCCTTTGGACTCTTCAAATAAACCATTAAGCTTTTAATTTTCCCTGGGGATTCTGCCTTATTCTTAAACCTTAAATTTACTTATAAAAATCTTCATTCAGTGTGAGCAACCTTATTTTTCTCCTATGTTCAGCCTTCCTAATATTTAAGCTATTCCGAACCTTCTCCACTTTTTAATATATTTTACTATTGCAAATACCCAGAAATAGGGGGAAGGGGGAGCATGATCTGATCTGCTACTAAGAACATTTGCATATTTAATTCATAATATTTTTGCCTCTTCCAAAACAAAATCTCATTTTAATTCTAATATGCCACACTCTGATTCCTGCAGGACAAATCTACATCCAATGGACCCATATTGTCAATCATTGTTGCTATAATGATTTCCCTCTAAATTGGTAACTTCATTATGATCACAACTCCAGTGTTGCTTTGACTTTTTCATTAAATTAAAGTATTTTTATTCCAATGTAGTAGTCATAAAATAAGTAAAGAACAGAGAAAAAAAACCCTTTCATATTAAAAATACATAAGTCATAGTAAAGTCATAATAAATTTTGTCTTATGCTATGAATAGTTAGAATCAAACTGATGCAATTCTATTATAAAATAGTGAGAAATTGTCATTACAAAGATGCATATTTTCCCCTAATGTCAAAAGGTATGTCACATATATTTACATATATTTTTGAATTTATCTGTCTTTATTTAGAAATAATGAGATCAGCTACTGAAAACTAGTAGAAGCAATCCAATGGTTATATTGAGCCAAGATTCCTAAACCAAAAGGGCTTTACATAAAACAATTATGCTATTTCACAATTTAATCACAATTTTAAAAATTTGTGATTCTTTACCAAGTTACTCAATATGTGTATATCCTGCATAAAGATGAGTGTTAATTGGCTATCATACAGTAATTCTGAACAATTGATTTAGTTGTAATATGGAATAAAATCACAATTAAGATTGTTTCAGAATTGAATTGAAAAATGAATAATGCATCTATGCGGAGAAAAATGTGTCCTTGATTAAGGATAAAGATGTACAATGTACATCTTAAGATGTAAGTTGGTGCAGTTACATCTGTTCAAGGGAATGTATTTATTATCTTGGCTGTGATTCTAGACATCTGTTTGCAGAACTCCATATGGAATTTTATTGATGATCAGATTCTATATAAAATTACTATCTTGCAAGTCAGGATAATTCCATTTCTAATTTATGTTATCATATTCATTTGTTGGTTACAAGTCACCCTAAAATCAACCTACATTGAGGTTGATTGGATCTATTTTTGGATCTATTGGATCTATACACTGGATCTATTTTTGTATTGGGTAATTGATATGTAATTTGAGGGTGTAAGATATTGAATCAATCCTTTATGATGGTGAGATCTCTATCTGAGTTGTCTGAATTTTGCAGCTATTCCTTAGCTCCATAATATGGGCACATCCACTACAGTGGTCTGCCTTAGCTATTTTATGGATTTCATTGGTTTCCAACAGGTGTTTGGAGAGTTTCCCAGCAGACTGCTTGGCAATTCTGTGAAGAAAGTACTTAAGATCTAGAATACCAGATTACTTGCTTGATAGGATTGCCCCAAATAATGTCCTCTAGAATGCCATTCTTGGTTTACTAGACCAAGTTCAAATGTATATTGTGGCAGTAAGAACCATCCTGCTTTGCTTTCCCCATTTTTTTAATTTTACTTTCAAATGTAATTATGTCCAAAGACAGCCCTTAGCTTTTCTAAAGTTCTTAATCTGTTCATATTTTACTCAGGGTGAGTGATGAAAAAGACGCCCGAGGTTATCTTCAAGCGTTAGCTTCCAAAATGACCGAAGAACTAGAAGCGTTGAAGAGCTCCAGCTTGGGTGCAAGGGCAACAGTAAGCTTTGGATTTTCCACCTGATTCTGATTCTGCCATGATTGCCCATTAGGAGCAGCTGGTGGCGAGGAATTGCTGCCCGCGGGGCGCTCCTAACGGCAAGTCCCCCCGCCCTTCCCCCAATTTTGCATGTTTTAAAATAGGCCTAAATTTGGGGGAGGGGCTTAATTTGATTTTATGCCTAGAAAACATGCTGGGTCTTCCTATTGGGGGAGGTCATATTGTTGGAGAAACACGGTAGGCACTTATATCCAGGCACTTAACTTCTTATTCACTATGTAGTTTTCTAATTCAGAAAAATCATTGAATGTCTATATCATTTTAAATTATGGCAAAGTATAGCATGAAAATATTCATAAATACATAGTTTAGATTTTTCTTTAAATTCTTTCTCCCAATTGTTTTTAAACAAACACACCTATAAGAGAACTCCACTTGCTTGTGCCACTATTTGTGGTAGTGGTGTTGTTATTAAAATTGTATCCTTTTATTTGTAAACTTCATAGGAACTATACATGGAAAACAACATGGAAAAAAACCTATGTAAACTATGTAAACTACCTTTACAGTTCTGTTAGGTTTTCTCTTTGGTTCTTTTTTTAATTCATGCAATTATCATATGCCCTTAGCTGCATCTGTAGAACAAGTACATAATTCATTACATTTTTTAAAAATCCATTAGATCAAGCGTCCCCAACCCCCAGTCCGAGGACTGACACTGGTCCACAGCTTGCCAGAAACCAGGCTGCACAAATAAGCAAAGACCCCAACCACAGGATGCAGGCAGCACACGAAACCACATCCCCTCCAGTCCATGGAAAAAAATTATCTCCATAAAACCCAAGAGCCCAAAAGGTTGGGGGCCACTGCACTAGAGAATAATTATGAAATAATTATGAAATAAATTTGTGTGAGAGGATAAGAGAGACAGAATAATATTTTTCTCAAAAAATGATTTTTTTCTCTCTCTGTAAACAAGTCTTTTAATGCTTAATGTAGTCTTTGGCAAAAATATTAAAATAAAAAATACTTTTTATTTTTTATTATATTATTATTTAATATTATAAGGAGCCTCTGTGGCGCAGTGGTTAGAGTGCAGTACTGCAAGCTACTTCTGCAGCCAGCTGCCTACAATTTGGCAGTTCAAATCCCACCAGGCTCAAGGTTGACTCAGCATTCCATCCTTCTGAGGTGGGTAAAATGAGGACCCAAATTGTTGGGGGCAATATGCTGACTCTGTAAACCGCTTTGAGAGGGCTGTAAAGCACTATTAAACGGTATATAAGTCTAAGTGCTATTGCTATTGCTATTTATTACATTTATATGCCAATAGGGAGACTATATTAGCCTAAGTTTCTTGCCAGTGAAACCATAATTTTATTACTTAGACTAAAAAAGGTCATGCTTTCACTGATTAAAGTGGAGTGGGAAATTGTTGGCTCCTTTTCCTTACACCCTTCTTGGAAAGCTCCAAAAAGCTCAAAGATCCTCCAGAGTCATGGAGAAGTGGCCAAATAGCAAAGCCAACAAACTTCCACCTTCAACCTCCCTTTCCTTCCACTGGATTTTGGTCCATTATATAAACGATAACTATCATATCAAAAAAATGACAGCTCTGGATCCACCCCAATATCTACTAAAAGAGATACTATAATTTTTGTTAGAGTTTTAAATATTAAAGTATCATTAGAAGACATATTAGCTAATAATATCTAAAAACATTTTCTTTGAAGGACATGCCTTGGAAGATGCGTCGCTTTGCAAAACTAGATATGTCTGCAAGGTTAGAGCTACAATCAGCCCTTGATGCAGAAATACGAGCCAAGCAAGCCATTCAGGAAGAGTTAAATAAAGTTAAAGCTTGTAACATTGCAACAGAATGGTAAGATTTAATGATTCCTTTTAAGATTTTAAGGCAGCTTGTGATATTTTCTTTTGAAAGTCATCCTGATAAATTCTACATTGTTTGTGGTTTCAGAAATTGAATATAATAGTTTGATGGCCTGCCATAAAATGTCCAATTTTCTGTGTATAATTTGCAATTTATTTGAAAACTGTTTCCTGAAAACAATTGAAAGACTTCAGCTAAAAACTATCTCTTATACTAAATTAGGAAATTCTTTATTCAGGATTCCTCTTTAGAAGTAGTTATTAGAAAACAATATAAAATCTTTCTCTTTCCTTCCTTCCTTCCTTCCTTCCTTCCTTCCTTTTATTCATCCATTTATTTGTTTATTAAGAAAGTTATATGGCCATCCAACACAGTGATATTTCAAGGATTTATAGAAGTAAAACACCATATGCAAAACCTAATGGACCCCTACTATTTAAAACAAAAGAAATATTAGTTGTATTAAAAAGCAATTGGAATGATAAGAGTGCTTCATAGTTTTTTCCACAATAAATCATGCTATATAATATTCTTTGACATTAGAATGCAGTTTGATAATCCTGCTTTTTATATGATGAAAATTTTCTGCATAGAGTAAATCATTATATAGAACATAGTTTAAAATTTTGATTCATTAGAATGATGTTTATGTATCTTTAAAAATGTTAAAGTAAGCATGAAGTTCAAGAATAGGTATGTAACCCATAATTAGAAAAAAAGACAAAACTTACTTCACAATGTAATAATTCAAATCCCAGTCTTTTTATACGTGTCCTGACAGAACAAAAATACATAAGTCACATTTTGTCTTTTGGTCTTCTGCTCCCCACTGGCAGGCATATAATGACTTGGATAACAGTGTATCACCTTGTCTTTTGCAAGGTTACCAGCCATGTGCTTTTTTATTAAGAAGATTAATAATTTACAAATACAGTTCTGGGACCCCCAAAGATATCCTTAGAACATAAAAGTGTGAGTTTTTGCAACTTTGTATTTCATATAAAAGTGCAAAGGAAAAAAATTACAAGGGTCAGTTGGTGGGTTAGAGATTGGGCATCTGGACAACTGGAGGTTTGCACTATGACAATCATACTATAATCATTCATAGCACATAAGTCTTCCCTCTATTCTGCCTGCTTGTTAGAAATTATCATGGAACTATCACAATCCAAATCGATAATTTTAAACTAATCATAAAATCATCTTGTTCCATTGAGTACTTATAAAACAAAATCATGAAGCAAACAGAAGTCATTATTTTCCTTTTCAAGCTTACTTATTGAAATCAAATGCTTTTGTCCATTTTTATGTTATCTTTTGTTTAATAGCGAGACTTTAGTGGGGTTTTCCTAATTGAAGGATGCTGCAGTCAATTTTCAAACATAACCACATCACGGTCCTTACTAACTCTTTTTGTTTCGTTTGTGTAAAGCAAATTACAGGAATCTGAAAAGAAGAACTCCGAGCTGTTATCAGAAATAGACAGACTGAAAAAAGAGGCAGAAGAACTTCAGTCAGAAAAGGGTACGGGAACTGACATCCAAATAAAGTTGACTGGTGGTGGGTACATCTTATCAAATCAGAATGTCCACTTACAGACTGCTGACAGAATCTGTATTTTGAAGATTCTGACTCTTGAAGTGTCATCATAGCCCTGGCATGATAAGATGTACCCACACAGCTGTTATAAAATTAAAATTATCTTATGTACTCTTGGCATACTTGAAATACATTTTTTCAGATTGTGTTTTCGTTTGTGCATTTATAGTCATTGTATTAGCAACATGCAATACCTTATAGTTTTATCTTCTTAAGAGAAGGTGATTCTTAATTTATTCTTCAGTTGGCAAGTACTACTCAGACATCAGATATAGGATAGAAAAGAATATGTATAAAATGCATAGCCTTTTGATCTTTTATCATTATAAGCTAGAATCCATGTACTCAATTAAGATTTAGAAGTTCTCCAAAGTAAATGAGTTCTCTAAAGCAAAGTAAAGGAAGTTTAATCTATTGATAATTGCATTAATATAATTGAAAATGTTGGTTGATTTTACTATTCATTCTAAGGAAGAGAACTACACACCCACACATCCACACCAGTATTTTCTTCATCTGATGTCTCTTGGGAAGAAACAGCTAAGAAAGCAACTATAGAGCAATATCTTAGAATGTGAGGAGGCCTGGAAATGGACGTCTAAATGTGATAGAACCAGGGGTGGGATTCTGCCAGTTTGCACCTATTCGCTAGAACCGATTGTTAACATTCTAAGCAGTTCAGAGAACCGGTTGTTAGAAGAAATTACTGGCCTAATCCTGTAAGGAAAGACAGGAAGGAAACATTCTGGTGTTGCTTACAGAAACTGCCTCTCCGTTAGCCCTTATTACATTCTTGGCAGGACTAGACTTCCTGTCTCAGGAACTTCTCTGCAGTGTTTTTTTCCCTTCTTTGCTGGTACTTTGCTTGTGTGGAGTGACCATTCAAAGTTACAATGGCACTGAAAAAAGTGACTTATGACCATTTTTCACACTTACAACTGTTGCAGCATCCCCACAGTCATGAGAGGCCAGGCGAGGAGATGCATGCCTTGATGTCAGTGATATTGAGTTGGCCACACCCAGCCAATAACATGACCACCAAGCCATGTCTACCCAGTCACATGACCACCAAGCCACGCCCACCACCTAATCCACGCCCACAGAACCGGTTGTTAAAAAATTTGAATCCCACCCCTGTATGTATCCCACCTATATATGTTTATAAAAATCACACATTTCAGTTTGTGAATGGAAATTTTACCTTATTCAAATTATCCTATTTTAAAACAAATTTACCCATCACAATTCAGAAGCAATATAGCATCAGGGATGAAGATTTAAAAGTACTATAGTGTTGTATTAGCACTTGTAAGGCAAGGTGAAAAATAGATCTCAGGGCCAAATAGGCCCTGAGATAGGCTGCATACTGAGGATAGGTTTCAGTTTTGTTTTTTGTATTGTGTGATCATTGCTGGACAAAACAGATGTTACTGGTTTGTTTGCTTATTACAAAACAATTTACATATCCCTGTTTAGAGTAGCATTCAAGCCGTCTTATATCAAAGGGTTTTAGTTCAGAGCCATATGCAGTTGAATTTTAATTTCTCTTTTGCATATCCTGTTCACTCCTTCATTTTAATCCATACAGTGTTTCTCTCTATCTCCTGAACCTGGCCCTCCAGTAGATGGGAAGCAGATAGATAGAAATAGATTAGCATTTATTTCTGATTTCCAATAATTTAACAATAGTAAGTAAAATGCATGTAAAAAAATCAGAAGAATTTTCTGACATTCATTCAGATTCAGGATTCCTTTCTTATTAAGTAGATATCTTTAACTAGCTCTACATACGATTTTAGAACAACTATAGAATTCCAAATTTGTAAGTCAGATGTGTAGAAACGTCAATTCTGCAGCTCATGTATAAATAACACATTTTTTAACAGTATTTTTCATCTCTAATTTGAATGTGAAAAATCATCCCTTTTGATGCCTAATTCCACATTTTTATTATTTTATACTTGATTTGACTTATGGATCTTACATTTGTAATTAAAACCAGGAAACACCCCTCCCCCCCAAATCACATTAAACAATTGCCTTACTGCCCAAACCTTTTCACTTTTATATTTCAGCATTACTGAAAGCATGCTTGCTGTTCTTCTATAGCATGCTTGCTGTTCTTCTATACATCAGGGTTTATAGCCACCAATCCTATAGGATGCTTGTTCTACATAAAAGAGTCAAATGTCAAGTTTGCCTTGAACCTTCCGTGTTGAATTACTGGGTGTAAAGTTGCCAATTGTGGGAACCCAAAATTGGAGTTGCTGCTATTAAGTATTCTTCCAGATTTGTGCAGTTTAGAACTGGTAGCCACAAACTCAACCACCAGATGGTTTAAGAGGCTTACAAATCTTATACTAATGTGTATCTTGTTGGACACATTTATCGTATGCAAATACTGGATTGCTTAGTTGTATCAACCAGAAAAAAATGTATCAATACATGGTAGAAGCTTATTTGTTTAAAATAATTTCTCATCTTTGTAGAATAAGTGCTTTGGGATTATGTTCCTGTTGCTGCAAGAAGGATCAGATTAGTTTTAAACAGAAAATACTTATTCAACAGTCTCTCTAATTTCCTTCAATACAGTAGAGAAAAGTCTCCAGGTTAAGGCTGACTCCTGATAGCTTTAGGGAATACTGATGCCATTTTCTTGGTAACAGTGCAAAAGTAGTTTGCCATTTCTTTTTTTCTGAGATGTTTTTAACTCTCAATCTAATCTGTAGTTTGGGGATTCCCTGATAGTGTGCTATTCAAATGCTAATCAGGCTTGTCCTTGCTTAGCTTCCAGTCTCAAACAAAATCAGCTGAGTTATATTGAATAATAACAAGATTTTTGCTGGAGTTTTTATAGAGACACTCATTTTTTTCAGCAGCAAGCAAGTTTTTTAATCTCTTTCCTTTCTATTTTGAACACTGGGCATGAGGGAACACACGAATGGAACCTATACAGACTGTGAAACAGAAAATTTCTCAGTAAAAACTGAAAGGAAAAAATGCTTTAAATCATGGGTATTTCTTATGTGTCATAGTAGGTAAAGAAAGTATGTGTTATTTATTTATTTGTTTGTTTGTCTGTTTGTTTATTTATTTGCTTGTCACATTTTTGAACCGCCCATCTCCCTCAAAGAAGGACTCTGGATGATGTACAATAAAATCAGTTGTGACATAAAATTTTAAGTCCAGTTTCTCATGTTTTAATTGGGGAGATCTTATGTAACAATTGGTATGAAAATTCAGCAACTGGGAATAAGAATTTTCTTTTAATCCTGAAAGGACCATCCCAGAAAGTGGTTCCCATGAATTTATCCTATTATATTAAAGATCTGGCAGTATACGGGTTACCAAGACTGATTCTACAGGGACTTAAATCCAAGTCCTCCCAGGAAAAAAAAAATCCATAATATCTTTTGGGAATAATCTGATCTTAAGCAGAAAGCAACAACTCAAGAACAGCAACAAGTAGATAAGTATGTGGATGATTGTTTTCTGTTGATTAAAATCATGCTACTGTTTTTTAGGAGTGAAGCATCAAGACTCACAAAATTCTTTCTTGGCATTTTTGAATGCACCTACCTCTGCTCTGGATCAGTTTGAAGTAAGTAATTTGATTTATTTCTTAATATTTTGATGTTACAAAAGGAGGAAATTTATGGTCACTACTGCTTTGAAATCATAACTGCAGTTATTATGCTGCAAAAAACATTCAAAATATTTTGATTCATAAGGAATATTATTTACTTCTTTTGTCACTTCCTGACATTGTCATGTTAGTTGTAAAAAGGAGAATATTAAAAGTATTTGTATGATGCTTTTAATGCAGATTTCCTATGTGCAAGCCTAAGCTGTATTTCAAATACAAGACAGAAGAGCTTTCTTTTTTGCCATTTTTTAAAGTCTTGAAACTTAACCCTAAAATGAAACATCTGTAATATTTTCAGATCTAGAATTAATCCTCAGCTAACAACCACTCCTGCAGTGACTGAGGCTGAACGAATAGTAGGATATGGACACTTGGCAACTGGCTCACACTCATGACAGTTGTAACATTTAATGGTTATCTGATGCCAATTTGTGATCTTCTCTGCGGTTAGGAAGCTAACACAGAAGGTCACAAGTTGCTTGGATAAGTCTCCCACACCTGACAGTAGCCACCTGAAGCCTTGCAGTGCTTGCACCAAGACACACCAGGCCATTGTGCACCGTAGGGTGCCCTTTCCACCTTATTTATCTCTGGATACAGTTCCATTCATGGACATAGTATAACAAAGGTATTAAACATTTCTGAAGTAGAGAAAAGAAAGAGTTGTATATTAGGGAACTAGGACAGAGATGGATTGTAGCCTTCACGGGGAGAGGAAGATGATGATGGCAGGAAGGTGAGGCCTAAGGAAAAGGTACTTAGAAGCAATAATTCACTGATGAACCAAGTTGATGCTAATGTATGTCCAATTAAATATAGCTTATCTATCAATATATTTACTGTTTGGTAGTCCTGTGTTTCGATATTAAAACATGCTATGACAAAATAATGCCAATAAATTTTATATTCTCATTACAGGTAATCCTCAACTAACAACTGGTCATTTAAGGATTATTCAGAGTTATGATGGTCTTGGAACAGATGCTTTACAACCTGTAAAGCATTTCCAGCTATCATAAAACGTCATGAGCCCTCATAGTTATATGACTGCATTTGGGGCACTTGGTATCCATCTTCATTTTGCCACCAGTTTCTGGCAAAAACTGTGGTTCACTTAACAACCACAGTGATTCACTTAATGACCATCATAAAAATGTCAAAAATATAGGTCCAGTCACGTGACTGCCATGATTTACAAGTAGATTTCTAGTCCTAGTTGTGATTGTAAGTCGAGGACTACCTATAATGGTTGTTTTGTTATCTGATCTGATCTTTTGTTTTTAGTGTGAGTGAAAGAATATTCATTATTTGTGGATTACAATTAGTTACAAAACTGCAGAAGTTAAGCTGAACAAAATAATCTGTTAGTCATTTCCAGTTTTTCTTTATTTGATATCTCAATGGTATGGTGATACAGTTGTTTTCACAAAACAGACATTTTCATCTATCTATTTCTGTTTCTTTACTGCTGTATGCATTAAAATAGGATTCCTTTTCTTCTTCATCTTCTTCTTCATTGATTGATTTTATGGATGACGTAAGTCTTTCATCTCCAAATCCACAAATTATTCAGTAATAAAACAGATTTGATTTGGCAACTTCAGATGGTAATGCAGTCATCTTAAACCATCAAGAGCATGAAATTCAGCAGGTTCTGTGCTCCTGATGTGTCCGTGCTGTACAGTTTTCAGTATAAGTTTTCATGGCATGGGCTAAAGGTTTTTGCATATGTGTCTTTTCATTTGCTATTTGAAGGAACTGAGATGCAAGACATGACTTGTTTCAAGGGAACCACTCACACTCATTCTGGCCTGTTATTGATATTGCTTGATCAAAACTATACTGTTAAAATTGGCTTCTACAATTCTGTGTTCACTATAGCTTGGGATGAGTGTGAATATATGTTTCATTCACATGCATGTCACTTTCTTAAGATTTTTTTTTCTCCTGGTCAGTTTAAAGTCATATACCAGTGACAAATTTTTTATCAAGTATATGTGGAATAATTATGTCGGTTGTATTGTAGATACAAAATGCAGTGCTGTAGTGCTCCTATTTACAGTAATGTTTTTCAGTATGACTGTCCTCACCGTAAAGACACTGGAGGATATTGTTCATCATTTTTGAGATTGGATTATAATTTTTGCATCATGAAAAGATATCCCAATAGTTCTATATTCAAAATAATTTAACAAATATGTTATCACATTCTCAAAACAAAGGTCATACAGTCCAGGTTTTCAGGAGACTGTAGAGTTGGTTTTAAAAAGACAAGTTTCTGATGGAATTGATGAAATAATGATTAGGTTCTTTCATCCATATTAATGCTTCTGAAAACCTTTAATTCTAAAATAGGTTGATTTCAGTAGCTGGAAAAAAGTATGCATCCTTAAAAAGTAATCAATAGGTTTTAGGTGCTTTGTATGAATAAATTAATGGCTTTGTATAATAATAGTAATACTAGCCTTCAGTTTGCAGCAATAGCTGACCACAAAAGAAGCAATTTCTATGTATTCCAGATTTAAAATAGCTTTTGTGGTATATAAATATGGGTTTAAAAATTTACGAGCACATTTGTCAAAGTATTCAGATTACAAAACTAACATAATCTACACGCCTCTTTTTTCAAATAGTCCAGTGTCTTTAATTGATAATAGCTCCGATTAATATATTTATTCTTAGTCATGTTTACAGACTACTTTTATGTAATATATCTAATGGTGATCTATATGTAGCATTTAGTCTGAAAGCTTAAAAGTGATCTAATGTCACTCAATGAATCACATTGCTGAACAGAAATTGAACTTGGTTCTCATTCCCACTTTAAACACTACTTAGTCTGTTTCTCAAAAGTAAAGCAATCCTGGAACAAAGATAGGGGAGATACACACACACACACACACACACACACACACACACACTGTGAATGTGTGATTTTCCTGGAGAAAATTGTTGCCTTTGGGCCAGTAATTGGAAGAAGTTCTGCACACTTATTAAAATAACACTAGCCATCTTTCGTTCTACACTAGCCATCTTTCTTCCCTATTTAGACAAATGGAAGAAGAAAGTAGAAAGGATCTAAAGCTTACTCAGAACCTTATGCTGCCTTGAAATTTTTATCTAGCCTGCGGGCCTTGTGAAAGACAGTAACAGAATATTAATATTTTCTTGTCTATAGCATTAAAAGTCCCAATGTGCCTAACAAATGTGAATACTGATAGCTAACTTATATTCTGTTTTTAAAATCATTTCTTCTAATATTAGATCATGTCTCCCCCATTTCTGTAAGATCAAAATAGTCTTGTCAAAACAAACTTCTTCAGTAGCTAAATTGAGTCTAAACAACTTGTGTCTCACAATTCTACATAGTTTATTAACTATGTATTTGTTGACCACAGAACAGGATTAAAGCTGACTAAATTTCCAAGTTTTACTGAGCACTTGGACATTATTGATTATTTAGCAAGTCAAAATACTTGTGCTAAAAGGCTGTTATATAGCTTCTATCTTGCTCTAAAGATTCCTTATTTGTTTACCATAGTCAGAGTTGAATTTAGGGCTTCCTGGTTTATTGAGATTAATGGTTATGTTGCCTATAAAAAAACTATATTGCCCAAGCATCAGAATTGGCATAGAACTGGAAAGAACCTGGTTCCTGATTTTGACAGAAAAACACCCAACATCTGTCAGATTCCACCCACCCCCCCACCCCGTTTATGGCAACTTGAAAACAGGCATAGGAATGTTTTGAGTTGACAACACCTTTGTAAAGTGACTTTTTTGCACCTGCTCCCCCCCACCTCAAACTGCAGTACTTCAGGCAAAGCAAAAAACATTTTATTAAGATGGGGGTATCAAATCTTAATATAAGATTCAGAAACAAATAATAAATACATTCAATATATATGATGCATCAGAAAGCAACAAATTAAACAATAAAACCCATTGATAAGATATGAAAAGGGACTGATTCCTCTTAAAATATGTCATATCACCTTCTTTCCCACCTGTTTTGTTTCTTCAATACTAGCAACACCTTAAGGACTTCAGAATGTTCTTTTGCATATAAAAGGAAATTACTTTGGCTAAAAAAAATAACATGGTTTCTTAAACTTCAAAAAGAGGCACAGATGCCGTGCTAAAATGCTAATACAGGTAGTCCTCAACTTACAACCTCGACATTTATTTAGTGACTGTTTGAAGTTATAATGGTACTGAAAAAGTTATTTGCAAGCAGTCTTCATATTTACAACCATTGCAGCATTTTCTATAGACAGATGATCAAAATTTGGGCACTTGACATGTATTTAGGATTGTTGCAGGGTCCCAGAGTCAAATGATCGCTATTTTGCAACCTGGCCTGCCAGTTTCTGACAAAGTTAATAGAGAAACTCCAGATTCATTTAACAGCCAAATGATTCATTTAATAATTGCATGAATCATTTAACAAACATGGCAAAAAAGTAGTTAAATCAGGCATTACTCAACAGCTTTGCTTAGCAGTGGAAATTCTGGTCTGAAGTGTAATAATAATTTGAGGACTACATGTATCACCTTTATTAAAAGGCTAATAATAACAATTTGTATAAAGTTATATTACCTTACATAAGCTCTGAAAGACCAGATAATAAATATTGTTTCTTGCACTTGTAATAAAACTTTAAAATCTGATGTGACTCGGAATACATTGTTGCATTTAATATGTAAGTTTTTTTTAAAAAAGTGTAAAGTAGTGTTAGTAAAGAGAATAAATTATGACTGAGACTCCCAAAGGTGCTTTTTCAAGAGGCAACTGGACTTTCTGGTTTTTCTTTGAAGAAGTTTCAGTCCTCATCCAAGAAGCTTCTTAACAGGATGGTAGGGAAATGGTGGGGGGATGGTCAGAGCTGAAGAAGCTTCTTGGATGAGAAGTGAAAAAATGTCTTCAAAGAAAAAACAGAAAGTCCACTCATCTCTTGAAAAAGCACCTTTGGGACAACCATGACTTGGATGACTGAGATTCTCCATAGACATATAACTGAGACTGTAGCAGACAAAAAAAAATATTTTCCCCCATTGCAGTCCTTAAAGAAGCTGCCATTTTCTTTTGAGAAATCTCATCATGGAGTGCAGCAAGGAAAGTCTGCTGCAATCCCAATACAGTAATGATCTACCTATATTCCTGATAATATTTGCATTTTTTTAAGAAGCAGAAGAGCATTTAATAAGAAATTATTTCATCTAAAATAGAATTTTGTTTAGACACGTGATGTTGTAAAAATGATGTTTGAAAGTAGTTGGGTTTTTTTGTGTCTTGATGTTTCTTCTGATTTATGTTATCACGATACACAAATCTCTGTCTCTACAGTGCAAAATGATACCAATCTCTGTACAGAAATGTGGTTTGAAGGAATGTATCTTTCCCTTGTTAACAGTCTCCTCCTTTCTCTGTTAAAGCGCTCTCCCTCCTGTATTCCAGCCCACAAAGGCAGACGTGTAAGAGGATGTCTTGTTGTGTGTTGGCTTTTAGTTTGTCATATCATGGACATGGCTTTGCCTTCATTCAATGTAGACCATTTTCCTTGATATTTTTACGGCTTGCGTATTTACCTTGCTGCTTGTTTTGTGCTACTGCTTTTCTTATGTTTTCCTTCTGTTTAATACTGTTTATGAAGTGCAAAGCTTTGAGAATGTGTGTATTTGTGGTTTTATTCTGTTTTATACTCTTGGCTTTAGGATGTCACAAAAACAAAGCAAAATTAGTGAAAAATCCAATTTGTTAATATGATGGGGAGCAATTTTTAAATGTTTTTTGAAGATACTTTTTTACAAATCAGATAAATATGTTTCATATACAATTACAATACTATGCTTCAATTTTAAACTTATTAGAGGATGAAGACTTAGCAAAACAGAAGTCTGCCTACCTAATCTATGTCATCATCAAATTATGAGCAGGATTATCAATTCTGTCAAGTTACTTTGGTTGACATTTAAAAGAAGACCAGAGTCTTGACAAGAACTCATTTGTTTAACATGATTAGTATTATCCAGTCTGAGAACATTTTATAGTATAGTTTTACAATATGGTTATTGGTTTGGCAATTTATGCTTAGTCTAATACACTAATATTCTCTCTCTTGCTCTTCTCTCTCCCTCCCTCCTTCCCTCCCTCCCTCTCTCTCTCTCTCTTTCTACACACACACACACACACACCACATGCACACACACACAGAGAGGAGGGAAAACCATCTGAAATTAGCTTCCAAGCATTCAGAGACGTGTCCATGTGTAAATGCATGTATGCATTAGGGCTATGTAAAGTATTCTTGTTGCAAAATAAGTTAATGAAAACAAAATAACCTCACAATATTAAAGCAGCCACAAAAAGGTGTTTTAGAAGGCCTGCACAGCTGCCTTGGGGCTATATTTGTTCTCTATGCTTATCTATGCATGCACAACCACTTCATCTTGGTGGTGGGTCCTGTTTTTAATACTGGGTCTGCTTGCATTCAACTGACATTCATTAAAGAAGTTGCACCAAGCTTTCTAAAGGGCAGGGTTGCTTTAATGTTTTGAAGAAGGTTGTTTTGCTTAGGCTTTGTGATTCAACATGACAAACATACCTAATACTCCCGCCTCATATTTTTCCCACCACAACAATATCTTTCAAATGATGCTACAAGTTATACATGGACACCCATGTGCTGTGTCCCATATTGAACAAGCTCTGGCTATTCAGTGTTCTCAGACTGAGTTATGCTAATTATCTATATCATGGAAAGATTAAATATGTGTTTCAGATTAGATGTTGTGGACAAACCTTCCTAACACCCACCTTCACCAGTGCTAAGAACAGAAGATTGCAATTAACTTACATTACAAACACAAACTATGTATTCTAGTCATTTCTATTTACCTTCTGGTTTGGGTTTTTTCTTTAATGGGAGAAATAAAAACAGCAAAAATGGGGATGTTAAAAATGCTACCTCTGTGTGTGTCTCATAATATTTTATTTCCTACATTCTTTGTCTGATATAATACCCAGGATAGATGGAAAAGATTATTGAGCCAGAGTGAGATTTTCAATAATAAAAGAAGTAAAATTCTCCCTGATATTCAAAGAGATATAATTTTATATTTTATAATGGTGGAATCAAAGTGTAGAAAACAATTTCAGCTAATAATTGCTGCAGTGCTTGAAACAGTTTTTATGCAAGTAGCAAATAATTGTATTGATGATCATGTATCATTGATTATAGTCTCTGCAGGTTGAAATGGTATGAACATTTTATAAATAAATATGTCAGTTAAATAATGCTACATCTATATTTTAAAAGAAGTGCTGAGCTGCATTCTGAATTTCAGTTACTGTTTGCTTTATGTAAGCACTTGCAATAAATAAGTGATCAGTCAAGGATTATGTTCAACAAAATAAAGGAACACAAATTGATCACTCATCTGTTCTCTACTTATGGTTATTCAAGTGGCAAACACAAACTTACATATATGTACACATACAAATGTACACAAAATTTATATGTACATGCATATGAGGAAGATTCTTAGGTATGTTTTATCTACTCTTTCTGTGTTTACAGAATAACAAATCATGTTCGAACATTTTTCTTAAACTTAAAAAATAACCTGCTTTCTACAATATGATTTGTATGAATCTTGTTCAGTACAAACTAAAATGCATGATAATGTAGGTTTAAATCAAAGTACATTACTTGATTATTTTATGTTTTGAGAATTTTTGACTGACAATCCTAAATAATGACACTGAACTAGAGAAAAAAGAGGGAGGTTAGCTAGCTGGAAATCAACAATTTGACCAAACAGAGATCTTCCAAAAAGATGATTTTTCTTAAAATACATTTTAATTAAATCAAGTTTTGGCAGTGTAGGAAAATAACAAAAATATGTCCTGTACATCATTCTGCTTTTTTCTGTTTAAAAAAACAAAAACAAAATTTGTATCTATGATTTAAATATTACTTACATATTGATAAAAAATACATTTGAAACATCGACTAAGATATCACTGTCATCTTTAGAAATTTATCTTTTATTAGAACAAACCTGAACAGTGTTATTTTAATAAGTATTGATAAGTGTGGGCTAAGATCATTTTATTAAACAATATTTAAAATAATTTGTTTACTAATTGATTAGCATCACGATACTGCCATGTATTGTGACTATTTATTAATAATCTTTCTAATATGTTTTATCATATGAAATTACAATTACCATACAAAAGAAACTTCTAAAATGTTGTTTCAGATTATAAAAAAATCAAAATCTCTGGAGTCCTAGATGCTGTCCAAGCTTGGTTGTTTGCTTCCAGATGTTTCATTCCCCAATGAATCAAAATCAATTAAGCTTATTTCTTATAATCACTATAAAAAAGAACACCAGAGGCCTACAAGTGAAGCCATAGCTTTAATTTTATATAAATTGATTTTATTATAGCTGTTGAGAAATAAATGCTAAGAATAGATTGCATTGAGCAATCTGTGCATCAATGCAATTTAAGAGGAATTGTCATTATGCTGATATTGATATCACAGGTATTCCAATTTTCCAAACTATAGGTATGTTCACCACCTTAAATTGACCAAACTTTTATATATAATAAAAGGTGGGGTAAACTAATAATGATTACCTTCCTTTTTTTAAAAAAAAAGTATAATTCAGCTACATTTCTGTGTCATAGCAAGTGGAGGCATCTATTCAGCATGTTATTTGGATCGTAAATCACTAGGAAAATCTCAAGTTTGTAGAGTAAATTACAATGTGTGGCAAAATCTTGAAAAAGGGAATAGTAAACTCTGTATTGTTTCCCACAATCTCTATAAGTCAGGAGCCAAACTTTTATTAAGGGAGATTCTACATTTATGTTATTTGTATTTCTGTATTTTTGAAAACTGGTTCTTATCGAATGTGGCTTCTTAATATTCTTTCCCCCCCTTTTTTTTCTTTTCCTTTCATTTTCCATTTCTTTTCTTTTGCTTGTTTCTTTCCCTTGGTTGTTTCTCTAGATTGATTCTGTTGAAAATTTTACCTTATCTAATACGCCTTCGCGGGATGAAGATATCAAGTATCATCTTCATTCAAGATCTAGGTCCCCTTCCACAGCTAGTGACATTGAGGTACTCTCTCTTAGAACATTTGTTTTAAGAATTGTCCTTCCCATAGCTCAGTGTTAAAGCAACTGTCTAAATGTACTGTGGAATAAGCTCAGTTGAATTAAGTGGGAATTATATTAACAAATAAAGATTATATATTCATAATATGGTGACCATAACATATTATCCTGGTGATTTAACTCATCCCAATGGATATTATTAAAATAACGGTTGGTCACATATTATTATTATTTTTTTGTTATGTCCATACAGTCCAGCAGACTCTGTCTTATGAAAAAGAAAAAGAAAAACTCCCCAAACAGTTTAAAATGTAAATACATACTGCCTGGACTAAATAAGAAGAAGAAACCAACAATAACAACATCATAACAAGCCCATGAAGTTCGGGTCTGAGATCAAAACCCAGATCTCAAGAGTTTTCCAGAACCTCAGAAGAGATCTTGTCATTTCTATCACTTTTAGTACATGAGTTACAATATTTTGGCCAGTCACTCCTTTAGAGCAAAGAAAACTTAAAAACCATTGCTTTACTTTATGATTCTTTTTTCATTAGCATATGGAGAACAATCTGTGGCCATTATGGAGCAAGCAGAGAGAACTTACCCACTTTCACCTGTTTCTGCCTGTTTCGCACACTCCGTCACGTAGCTAGAAAAAGAATTAAAATTATAATGCCCAGAGATAGTTAATTTTTTTGTAGCTTTTCTAGGATTTCATAATGATCATGGAAATCAAAAAGGGCATTCAGGTAAGTACCGTAGTTCAGATACCATGTGGAAAGTTAGTTGACTATGGGAATTAACCTGAGGATTTATTGGTTTGGACATTTAACTAGATTTAGTTGTTCACATGACATCCGATTAACCCAATGAGGCAATTAAGCATATTGGGTAAACAGGCCTAAAGTCTCACTGTCTTTACATAGCAAACCTATTAAAAGGAGATTATTCCAATGATTTTACGAGTTTTTCAATTCAGTCAAGCACATAAACATGCTGTGTTTTTGGAAGATTTATTTCTGTTTCATATAGAAAACAGATAGCCAATGATAGATATACAGTGTTTTGCTGTTATCTTTGCATCTGAATACCTATATTAATGGAATTCAGTAGTTTCTGAAAACACTTCTATGTCCGAGCACCAGTTCATATGAGAGAGGTATTTTACATACATATGACTCAAACATATTATATGTATTTGCACAGACAAACTCACACTCAGTGACATACTTTAAATAGTACTGTACAAACAGAAAAGTGAGACTTGAAAATAATAAATAAATATATAAATCATATGTAAATTATCCCTGGGAGCCAGATAAAATATATTCACATACATATACTTCCTAACATGTAGTTATATTGTCCATTATAGAAAGCAAATTGCCCATGCAGAAAGCAAATACAGGGAGAAAATAATACGGTACATTGCTGCTGTTACTTTCAGATATCACTTGCATCTAGAATGAAGCAGTATTTCTTTTATTATTCTTCAGCAAGCTGCAGATTCCATTAGTTCTTTCCCAAGGAACTTAGCTTTGTAATCTTCCTTGAGGAATTCCTTCTGGGATTCAGTGTGATCTTCTGTGATGTAATAGAAGCCTACCAGTCAGGCTGTATCAAGCCAAGATTTTAAATATATACTAACATCTTCACCGTGGAGCAAATTTGTTTGTGAAAATGACAACCGTTTTAAAAATAGTTGATACAGCATAGATGGTAGAATATATATCCACAGTTCTAATTAAAATAACAATTTATTTCATTAGCTTGCTAGAAGCACCATATAGTTGTCTCCTGGTGGAGGATTGTTTTGTTACTTTTTGGATGGAAGCACTGATCTTCAGAATATTTCTTGGACTTTTCACAGAAACCCTAATTTCATAGTTCACATGTCACATTAAATACTCTTTCTTTCTTTCTTGCATGATTTGATGTTCAAATGTCACCAAAGTATTCAAAACTGGAATACTTCTTGTATCTTTATACTGCAATTATATGCATGATTGCTTTTACTTTGATATGAATCATTATTTTTAAATTAATTCACAATTGACAGGGATTGCAATGTTGAGCTATGTAGCTATTCTACACTATAGTTCCTGATGTTGTTGTCCATTTATCACCAACTCCCATTTGTAAGCCAACCATGCTATATAGCTGGTTTCTTTCCTATTTATTTATTTTAGTAAATATTTAAAAAGAATAGAATCAAAAAGCAGTAAAAGTAAGAAAAATGAAAAAAAATAGAAAATAAAGTTACATGCAAGATTAAATAAAAATGAAAGTAAGATTAGTGCTGCATATTTAAGTCTTCAGAACATTGTTTGTCAAGTCAATATTCAATAATTAATTACAATATCCAGTGTAATATACATCATAAATTCAAAATCATTCTGATTTATGATTTTACATAAATTAGCCTGGTAACCACATGCTGTCACAATTACCTGTTAAAAATAGAAGAGCAGTTACAAAAGAATGTAACTTTGTATCATGGCACATTAATATTAACTATGAGCTTGTCAACAGATTAAATAAGCATATTTATTTCATGTATATATTATATAACGTTATATGTTCTATACTATATTACATTTTAATATTTTAATCAGTTAACACACATTTTTTTCATCATGATAAATTAAGCAGTTAATAACAACAATAGTGCTTCAGAAAAGTCTGTGTTCCTTTGACAATATTTTTATTTAATAAAATAAAATGAAGTGTTTCCAATGTGTTACTGGCACATGCTACTGACCTATATCATTTTATTAAACTCCTTGGCTACACTTATAAGAACATTTATCACAGTTCTTTCATATAAAAGTCTTTATTTAATAACTGCTTGAACTAGTACATGTATGATCCAATTTTGGTACAAAGGTAAATCAGTCAAACATCAGCTTAATGAAGATAGTTAAACTAAGTATGCGTGTTCGATAATTAACAAAACTGTGCAAATGTTGGAAAAAGTGCTTCTCGGTGCATATCGCTACAAATGAAACATCTCTTCTCGAAAAATTAAAAGAACTGTATGGTTGGTATGGTCAGCATGACTGCCTGAAAAGCTTTTCTTGGGTCTCTGCATGCATGTTGCATGGACAGCTGCGTTGCTTTGCTGGCAGCCTCAGGGCAAGTGCTGTTTGATTAACCAAACATTTTTTATTATATGCACATCCAAAAGAATAATCCTCAGAGTCACTATGTGAATGCTTTATGCCATTTTCCCCTCCATAGAGAGTCAGTTTGCAGTGGTGGGTGATGTCTTAGGCATGAAAAACCACTGGGTAGCTTTCAGCCAGTCATTCCCTCTCTGTCCAACTCAGTTCAAAGGGTAGTTATTATGAGAAAAATAGGAGGAAGGAGTTCTTCACCTTGAGCTGTATGTTGAAAAAAAGTATATGGATACTATAATAATAATTGTTACCGATAATTGTGTATTTTTGTGTCTATGAGTATTTGAAGCTTTTCCAGTAAACCAATTTCTTAAAATACATTTACAGTTTAGTTTTGTAAAAAGCTGTAAAGCATTTAAGTTTTTTGCAAGTGAGGGAAATTGGAATGTGTTACCCAAAGTAAATGCATTTTTTTAAAAAAAATTCTTGCGTACTTTTTGCACCAGTTTGCTTATATCAACACCATTTAACAGTGGGGGTGTGGGTGGTTAATATGAATATAAATTAATGTTCACCATATATGTGCTCAGGTTTCAGATCATCCTCTGCGTCCAGTTCACACTCCAACCATGAGATCACCATATAGTGGTTCAGGACTCTCTGTGCCAAAGGTATTTAATCAAATATTATGATTAGAAGCTATGCTAAACTCTTAGCCTATTCTTATACAGATAGTCCTTCACTGGTGACCACAGCTAAGCATGGAATATTGGTCATAAATCATTGCGGTTGTAAGTTGAGTCCACATGACTGGACTTGATGTTTCAATCATTTTTATGACAGTCATTAAGCAAATCAGCTAAGTAAAATCAGTTGATCAGTTAAGTAAATCATGTGTCATTAAGCAAATCATGTAGTTGTAATTCCGAATCCATCTTATCCAATGGAACATTATGCCAGAAGATAGCAAAAACTATTGCAAAATAAGAACATGTGACACACAGGATGCTGCAACTGGTTGTAAAAGCAAACCAATTGCCAACCTCTCAAAATATGACCATGTGTCCTTGAAGACATAACTTTTAAGTCAGTCATAACTTTGAACTTTCATTAAATGACCAATCATAAGTTAAGGACTACCTGTATCTACTTTGTTGATCCTCTATCATTTATTTATGAATAAGGATGCTGTTAGTAAATAGGGACACGGTGTCTCAGTGGCTAAGACGCTGAGCTGGTTGATCAGAAAGGTAGGCAGTTCAGCAGTTCGAATCCCTAGCGCCATGTAACGGAGTGAGCTCCCATTACTTGTCCCAGCTTCTGCTAATCTAGCAATTTGAAATCATGTAAAAATGCAAGTAGAAAAACAGGGACCACTTTGGTGGGAAGATAACATTTATTTAATTCTTTAGACTGTTTCTATAAAATACATAAAATGTAAAATTATTATAAAGTTACATATCTGACTTAACAGAGAATGATGGTTCTGTTCTCTGAATAGAACTGATTATGATTAAACTAGTATAAGATATAGGAATAGTTTGGAAATAATGAAACTGAAAAATAAACTCTAATAGTGCAACAAAACTAAACTATATAATATGCAGCAATTTAACAATGATTTTTTATTATCAAAGTGCTTGTCACCTAATCAGTACTTTTATTTGTTTTACAGCCTAAGGCCCATCAGTTTGTAGTAAAATCCTTTAATACCCCTACCAAATGCAATCAGTGCACATCATTGATGGTTGGGTTAATAAGACAGGGTTGTACCTGTGAAGGTAAGGTCTGGCATCTGTTTTTTTTTAAACAGGATTATATTTACTATATGATAATAATTACATGTTAATTATTAATTAATTAATAATTAATTAATGCCATTTTTAGCTGTGTTACAGCTAGCTATTTCAACTACCTTTCGAAGATTCAAAATCTCCCTAGATTAGTATAATACACTACACTTGAATGATACTGTTTTTTAAAAGTACAGTGATAAATCTGAGCATCTGTTTTGTTGACTTCCGTATCGAGAGGGTTTTATGGTTGCTGAACTTTGTCTAAAACAAGGTTTTTCAGTAAATGAGCAGCTGGGTCAGCAGAGAGAAATTACGTGAAAATGGAGAAAGGACTTTAACTTTCCCTGTGTAGCAATCTCAGTTGTACTGAAACCATTAGGAGCTTGAAGAATATGATTATATGTATGAACATGCATATTTGTTTTCGCGGGTATTTATATGTATGGTATTCAGCTTTGCTCGGGTATTTTCCCACGTCATTATAGTTGTGCTGACTCACAAACGAACACTATACAGAAGCCTGATGATGGCAGATGAGATTCTGCCGAAACGTTGCTACAACTTTAAAAGCACAACTATAATGATGTGGGAAAATACCCAAGCAAAGCTGAATACCGAACATGCATATGTTTATAGAACATAAATGTTTATCGCCCTGCTTAGGACTCCTAAAACTTTCATGTACTACAACATAGATGAGACGGTGGGCTATCCATTTTATCAAACTGAACAAAATATTTTTATAATGAACTTTTCTTTATGGATGTTCATTTTAGTTCAAGAGAGTAGAGCTGATAAAAGTGATGTGGAAGATATATATGAAGCAACATCTGATTCTGTTAAAAAATAAATTTTTTAACAAAAATTCACTATCTCAGATGAATTAGTTTTATATTCATTTCTTATCCACATTCCTAATTTTCCCTTTATAAATTAGCAATTTAAATGTTGCAGAAGTATAAACCTTCATCAGAACATATATATTTGGAATTTCTGTGAAATGGCTCATTTTAGTTTATATATGATTATGGTTTTAATAGCCCAGAAGGTATTAATGCAGTGAACATACAGGTTTATCTATAGTAAATCTGGAATGGAAGTTTACAGTGACATACATTTGCTGCATAACATAGAGTAAACACGTAGTTCCATTGGCCAAAAAAAATTGATAAGGGTGTTTGTGCTTATCATATTATTAAAATAATTACTGCACAGTTAACAAGGTTAGGTGTACATTTTCATTACAAATGCTGTCTTTCCTCCCAGTTTGTGGGTTTTCATGCCATGTGACCTGTGCAGACAAAGCACCAGCAGTATGTCCCATCCCACCTGAACAGACAAAAGGTCCTCTAGGGATTGATCCACAGAAAGGAATAGGAACTGCTTATGAAGGGCATGTCCGAGTAAGTCTAAGAAAATCTGTGTTGTTTTTTGTTTACCATTAATATTCATCTCTCTTTCTCTCCCCTTTCTTATCATTTTTACAACAAAAGTGTATATAGTGTGAATGTGTGTATGTGTGCATACATTCAATATGTATGTGTACACACACACTCACAGTAAACTCCAATATGTCTCCTACTGTTTCAGATAAAAAGCTAGGAGTTGGTACTTCCATACTGTCACCGGTATTGCAATTTTGTACCAGTTTGCTAACTTCTATCCTGTTGTACTCCATTATATTACGAAGGTGGCCTGTGCTCCCTCCATCTGGCTAGTGGAAGGGCATAAAAATATAACCAGCTATTACCCTAAACACTCATCGATTAATCCCCTGTTATAGTTGCCTTTTCCCATGGAAAATAAACAAAAAAGATAACACTGTATGGTTACTGAAGATGGTACCCTCCAGAGTGACTGGAGAGGACATGAATTGTGGAACAACTCCGAAGTGCCTTAGCTGCAGAACAGAATAAGAAATCCCCAGAAATGAGACAAACTAGAGATTCTTGCCAGTGGGAACCACCTGCCTTATACTTCCAGAAGAAATGCTACCACATTTTCACTGCAGCAACACTTCTAGAATTCAAGCTGAGTTGTAATTAATTTATTCAGGACCAATTACTTTGGGAAATCAGGACTAGCATTGATCTCAGATCAATGCAATCTTTCATGTAGAAGAGGCATCAGCTTCTTCACTGCTCTATTTGAAGGAAGACATGACCATTCAGTCAATTTATTTTTATAGTATAAATGTATATCTGATTGATTTGGTGAATGGTCTCTTGTATAAATATTGAAAGTACATTTTGCATATTATGCTTAGGTGTTAAAAAACTTGTTTGCCTGTTTTGATTTTTTGCATTTAATTAAATTAATGTGATTAATTTTATTTTAGATCCCTAAGCCAGCTGGAGTGAAGAAAGGCTGGCAGAGAGCCCTGGCTGTTGTCTGTGACTTCAAGCTGTTTCTTTATGATATAGCAGAAGGAAAAGCATCCCAACCCAGTGTGGTAGTCAGTCAGGTTCTTGATATGAGGTAGGAATGGCATACTTTAATTTAAGTTTTTCTCTTTTGAGTCTCTGCTGGTATAATAACGTAGAAGTTGACCATTTTCCTATAGCCTATCCCTTTTTGATAAGCTGTGCTTAGAAGAACATCAGCAGTAGCTGTGGTATAGTATGGAAATATTACTGAGCTTTAAATATGGTGGAAAATTATGGAAGTAGAAGCTGAAGTTTTAAAACGTTCACGATTGTTGCTTCAGGTAACGAATCAAACCTCTCTTTAAATGAATTTATTATTATTCACAATTGGTCAGTAGGACTTCTTGTTAAATACTTGCTAATTGCACTTAGATAAAGTGATGCTTAGAAGTTTGTGAACCTTTTTGAATTTTCTGTATTTCTACATAAATATGACCTAAAATGTGATCTATTCTCCACACAAATCCAAAAACTAGAAAAAGAGAACCCAGTTAAACAAATGAGGCTAAAATATTAAACTTGTTCATTGGCTTATCGTGGGAAATGACCCCAAACTGCATATTTATGTTTGGGGAAGAATGTAAATGTTTGCTTTTAGTAGCTGATGTGAAATCCTTGGGCAGCAATAATTTCAACTAAACATTTCTGATAACTGTTGATCAATAGAAGAGAATTTACTGTACATAGCTCAAGGCTGAAATGTAGTGTTGTTAGTGTTCTTTGGGCTTAGTTGTTTTTCAGATGGTTTATTACCCAGCTAGCTAACCAGTGTGCACTGAATCAGTGCATCATTAGTGCATTAACATTTGCAAGCAAGCAACAAAGCTCAAAGAGTGCCATAGATCCCATAAGTTTCGATCAGTCCTGTGTATTTGTTTGGAGACATTTTAGCCCATTTCTCCTACTAGAGGATGTAGTGTGCTTCCTCTCATTAACTGCCTTCTTTAGATCCTTCTACAACATTTCTACAGAATTAAGGTCAGGAGTTGGACTTGGCCATTACAAAACCTTACATTTCTTCTGCTTTAACCATTCTTTGTGTGTATGACTTGTATGTTTTAGATCATTTTGCTACATGACTGATTTACTCTTGAACTTCGATTCATGGACAGATATTCTGATATTTTCCTGGCACAATTGAGAACTCATAGGTCCGTCAATAATGGCAAGTCATCCTGTCCACAGGCAGCAAAACAGGTCCAAACCATGATATTGCCACTACCATGGTTTTTTTTAGATGGGATACGGTTAACAGATAATCAGAGTTGGAAGGGACCTAGGAGGTCATCTATTCCAACCCCCCTACACCATTTCTGACAAATGGCAGTCCAATCTCTTCCTGAAAGACTCAAGTGATGGCGCTCCCACAACTTCGGAGGGCAAGCTGTTCCATTGGTTGATTGTTCTCATGTCAGAAAGTTTCTCCTTATTTCCAGGTTAAATCTCTCCTTGTTCAGTTTCCATCCATTATTCCTTGTCTGGCCTACAGGCACTTTGGGAAATAGCTTGACCCCCTCCTCCCTGTGGCAGCCTCTCAAATATTGGAAGACCGCTATCATGTCTCCCCGGTCCTTCTCTTTACTAGACTAGCCAAGCCCAGTTCCTGCAACCATTCGTTGTATGTTTTAGCCTCCAGTCCCCTAATCATCCTGGTTGCTCTTCTCTGTACTTTTTCTAGAGTCTCAACGTCTTTTTTATAATGTGGTGACCAAAACTGAATTCTTACGCTGGAATGCAGTGTTTGCTTTTCACCAAATGTAATGATTTTCATTCAAGCCTCAATATTTTATTTTGACCTCATCTGTTCACAAAACATACTTCTAATATCTTTCTGGCTTATCCGCATGATCTTTTGCAAATCGTATAGTGGGAGCAATATTCTTTCAGAAAAGTAGTGACTTTCTCCTTGCAACCTTTCCATGCGCACCATTGTTGTGGTCTCCTGATTTTTGACATTCACAAATGCAACATAGGCCTTTAGTTCTTTAGACACTACCCTAGTGTGGTTTTAGTTGCTTGATCACTCTCTGACAGGGTTAATTTGCCTTCATTTATGTACAATTTGCCTGATAGTAGACTTGAGGGTCTTAACTCCTTATAATAGTTTTCCAGACTGATGAGTATCAATAACTGTTTTTCAGAGGTCCTCAGAAATCTCCTTTGAGCAATAATTCACGTTTCCGCATAGCTGAAAAGTGAAGATCGGATTTTGGTAGCAAGCACTCAGAATTCTGTTATTTAAATAAGGCAGGACCTTCCACTCTCACACCTATCATCCCATTTACTAAATACCGGGTTCTTATTTTCTCCTCAAATGAACTAATAATCCTGAAGATTCACATACTTTTGCCACAACAAATACATCCCTTTGAATTTTTTTTCTGCAATAAATAAATGAATAAGTATATATTTCTTGATTTGTTTGTTTAATTGAGTTTTCTGTATCTGTTTTTAGGTGTTGTATGGAGAACAGGTCACATTTTAGATCATGGGCAGCTATAGAAATATGATAAATAAGTAATAAAATTCTAAAGGTTTAAATAAATTTTAGGAGTTAAAAAATTACAGAGTTGTTGCAAATAAAATTTCAGAGTGAGAGCTCAGATATCTTCAAGATAATAAAATTGATTGTGCAGTCTTCAGTGATCGGGATATAAGTATAGCAATATTATTTTGAAATTTTCTTTTAAATGTAAATAAAAGTTTATCGGAGTTTTCTGTTGTGACACTTCGACTGGGGCTATTACTTGATTTATCTTTCACTCTTACCTTTTGCCCCCTTATTCCAATAGAAAAAAAATTGACCTATGGATACCAAACATTTATATAAAAAATTATTTGGTACAGTTATTGAGTGAATGTAATGTACTTTTATGGAGAGCTAAATATAAAACATCATTCCAGTTCTATGTTGTGCTGGTATGATTTTCTTCCAGAATAGAGGTTCTTAATTGAGGTCTATGGATTGCTTGGAGATCTATGGATTGATTTCAGGGAGTCTGTAATTTTGAATCAGAAAAAAAAGTACAATTTTATTTTCAGTAATTTCTAACTTGTCTTATTGATTTAATAGATTAATAAAGAAGAACATATCTATGTTATATTTATCATTTTGAAAACTTTATTTGAGCATAATTGGTTTCTTTTGTAAAACAATTTTCTTTTTTTCATTTTATAATTTGGATACATTTTTCTGAGATACCCATAGCCTGACTCTCAAAGAAGTCCATGACAGAGAGGTTAAGAAACTCTGCTCTAGATTGTGAATAATTACTGATCAAATGTAATAATTTCTCACGTCTTTATAAAAGGGATGAAGAATTCTCGGTGTGTTCTGTTCTGGCTTCTGATGTTATCCATGCAAACCGAAAAGATATTCCCTGTATTTTTAGAGTAAGTAATTCTCTATTACAGTTGCAACACAGAGTAGAAAATAAATTGTTCTCCTTACATTCATTTTTTAAAAATTAATGGAAATTTCTCTATTTGTTATTCAGTGTGGCTTGTGTGGTTTCCTTTGAAATTTCATGTTTTTATTGCAGCTTTCTATGATAAAATATGGGAATGTCAACAAAGTCTGATTTTAATCCTCCAGACATGGTGCAATTAATTTAAGTAGCCTTCAGAGTTCTAAAAAAATGCTATACAGGTAGTTCTCAAGATATGATAGTATACTTAATGAACGTTCAAAGTTACACTAGACATTCCCAAATTGAATAAAACTCTGTTTCAAAGTTACAACTGTGCAGCATCTTTGCAATCATTCGCCCTTACGACCGACCACAGGGATTCTGCAGCACCCCCACCTCTCTACCTCCATTCCACTCCACCACCTTGGGCCTGCTCCTCTCTTACCTATCGCCTATTATATTTACTTTCTGAAGCTCTCCAGGCCTCCTGTTGGAAAAGGACAGGCCATCTTTCCCTGGGGTGCATGCAGGCCACCGTCGTTTTGTCTTGCTTGTGGGCTGGGACAACATGGCAGCCACCAGACAAACTGCTTTGTCCCCTGGCTGCATGGCTGAATATAGTTGCTATTTTGTCCTGCTCACTTATGGACAGAGACAAAATGATAACTGCTTCATTTTGCTGCCTTAATCTGTACAAGTCTGTATAGTACTGTAGAAGCTTCTGAATTCTGCAGAAAGCTTCCATAGCACTGTTCAGACATTCTTAAGGCAACAAACAAAGCAGTTTGTTCCCAGCCCATGTGGTGGCAACTCAAATATGGCTGCCATTTTTTGGATAGGACAAAATGGCCACTTCTGGAACTGCACCATACAGCTACACAAAGAAGTAATCCATTCCATTTCTCTGGAAGGCCTCCAGAGCTCTTCAAAGGGTAAGTGAGGAGGAGGGTGTTTGCCCTGATGGGGTGGGAATTATTCTAGAGGCCTGAGTGGACTCTGTGGAAGTAGAAAAGACCTGTGGGGCCTCATGGGGTGGAAAGCAGAGCACAGGCATCTCAGGAGGTGGGAGAGACCTGGGGGAGGGGATCAAAGCAAGCAGGCTTGACCCTGTGCTATGCCTCCAAGGATCTGAGGCACCCTTTTCTCCACTTAACGACAAAAGTGTTTAATGACTTATTAGGGAGAGCAGGCATGTGGAGGTTGTTAGCTGAGATGCTTCACCTAACTACTATTATGACATGTGACTGTAACAGGCAGGCTCCATTACAGTCATATCTCAAGGACTACCTGTATACAAATTAATACTTACATTTTTAAAATCAGATTTTATTCATAGCTTTATCCTGTCCATTTTTCTTCCATTTTACAGAGACTGATACTCATAGCTTCATCACTAGGTGAACAGTGATTTGAATTGGGGTCATTCACTATGCATTTTTTAATGCTTCTCTAGCTTTCATTGGTCTTTTGTAATTTATATTTGATGTTGACTTCTTCACTTATTTACTACATAAGTAGTTATATTGAGGTTATTTTTGGAATACATTCAATACATGTATTTATTCAATAAATAAATGACATTGGTATATATATCAAAGAATCTCATTTTTACTTACACATATCTAACATTTCCAGGTTTCAGCTTCTCAGCTATTAGCATCAAGTAATAAGTGTTCGGTCCTGATCCTAGCTGACAGTGAAAATGAAAAGAGTAAATGGGTAGGAGTCTTACATGAATTACATAGGATTTTAAAGAAGAACAAGCTCAAAGATCGCTCCGTCTACGCTCCCAAAGAAGCATATGATAGTACCTTACCCCTTATTAAAACTAGCCAAGCAGCAGCAATTATAGGTATGTATTTTTAAAAACATTTTACAGATTTCTTGTTTTAACTATGAAGTTTTAATTCATGCTTGAATTTTGAAGCAGCGTACTCACACTTGCCTGGAAGGGATTTGGCTCTGAATTTAAGAAAAAATAGGAGAATATTATAAACACAAAAATAAAGTTGATCTAGAATAACTACCAAAAACGATAAGTACTGTTTAGTATTCCCAGTTAGGAAAATGAGTGCACTCAAGGAAACATAGTGAGAGTGGTGATAAATAACACACAACCAGCACACAGATACACTGAATAGCAAAATGTAAGTTTTACCTCCAGTAAACGGATAAACAAAATCCAACAAACAGTTCAAATTATACACGGTTAAAGCAGTTAGTATTCAAAACAATCAGTCCAGGGATAATCCAAAAATGAAGTTCTTTTCTTTACCAGTATTATAAACAAAGTTCAGTAAACGGAGTTTGCGAACAGTTTGCAAGACTCACAGCAATCCGAGCAGAACGACGATCAGGCAGAAGGCAAAAGGAAAATGCAAGAAGAGATCAAACCAGATTTCTGGCTCCATCTTATGGCCATCGTAGGAACCTCAGCCAATCACAATTACAGCACTCTCTTAAAGATACAACAGTATTAAATAACTATCCTGGTTTATATATTGCCATTGCCTGGTTTATATATTGTCATTCCTAACGAGTACCAAACAGATTTTTCCCGTATGGAATAATGTAGTGAGTCACAAAGCAGCCAACACCAACAAGTTCTAATTTGTGCATTGAATACCAAACAAACAATGGAATAAAATTTTCATGTCAAAATGAGCTGAGTACCAAATTTGACAAGTTTCAAAGCAGTTGAGTACCAGGGTACCACTGTATTAAAATGGATTGCCTGTAAAATACAGTCTCTCATTTTAAAACATGATTTCCCATCTTCATATATAAACCATGTTTTCTGTGCATTCACACGCACAGCCCTCCCTTCTCAAAAAAGAAGAAGAATGGAAATGCACTGAGGAAAATATACAGTATTGGGAAGGGAAGCATAAGGGAAAATATAACTGTACAGATAAGAAAAACATGGAAGAAGTATTTAACTAGTGAGGGAAGAAAAGAGAGATCTCTTTAGGACTTTCAAAAATATTTAAATTCATCAAGCAGCATTCCCTCCAAAATATCTGATAATCTGCTGAGACCTTCTTGCTCAGCAAATGTAAAATTATCCTCCACATGTTTATAGATATTTGAAGAAAAAAAATCTTGTGTTCTTGTCAGTTAGATATGATAATATAACCTCACAAGCCTTTCTATTAAATATTTTGTAAAAAGGAAATAAAATAGAGATAGTCCTCGACTTAGATGCTATCACTGCAGCATCCTCATGGTTCTTTTAACAAGTAGAGTTAATCAGGAAGCCAGGTTCACTTAACAACTGGGTTAATTAATGTAACAACTGCAATGATTTACTTAATAACTGGCAAAAAAATCGTAAAATGGGGCAAAACTCACTTCACAAAGGTCTCACCTAGTAACATAAATTTTGGACTCAATTATGGTTGTAAGCTGAGGACTATCTGTATAAGACTAACAAAACAAATCTGTGCTTATCTCTCAGAATTAAATTAGGCTTACTTCCAGGTAAATGGGCAACCTGATGTATTAGATTTCGATTCTTGTTGGTTCTAAGCAAAGTATCTATATTATTATAAACAAGTGTTGGAGTTTAAAATATTGGGGTGATATCTGGTTAACAGTCCATATAGACTTTGATTGCTTATTGTACCCTATGACTATCATTAAGTGTTGTACCTTATGATTCTTTTACCTTATGATTCATTTAAGTGTTGTACCTTATGATTCTTGACTCTTGACAAATGTATATTTTCTTTTATGTATACTGAGAGCATTTGCACCAAAACAAATTCCTTGTGTGTCCAATCACACTTAGTCAATAAAGAATTCTATTCTATTCTATTCTAAATAGTCAAGATAACATATCATCTAATGGAAAACTGGTAGTTTATATATAGAGTGGAATAAAAATAAAGATCATAAGAGGTATTGGGAATTACAAAACAGTTTAATATGATAAAAAATGGAAAGCAAAATGGAAAATAATTTATGAATCAAATGAATTCTAAAATGTTTTGAAATTGTATTTTTCTTCGATCTGTAAATGTGTACACTAGTTAAAATTGTGTATTTTCTATTAGTCATTTTTACCTTTCAACTACTTTGAATTTATATTGTTTAGAGAGATTTCTTTTTTCATTTTCATTGAAAGCAAAATGAAACAATAAGGGTATCATTACACTTTATAATATTAAATTGGTTTGAACTATTCTGGCATCTGATACTTGTTTTTCCTTGTGCAATGTATGTTTCATTTTTTTTTAATTATTAACTGTTTCAGATCATGAACGAATAGCTTTGGGCAATGAAGAAGGGTTATTTGTTGTTCATGTTACCAAGGATGGTAAGAATATTAGATTTATATTGGAAAAGTGAAAATTCAAATAAGATATACTTTTTATTTCGTTCCGTGTAGCCTAAGCTATTTGATTAATACTAGGGAGGCTCAGATTCAAGTCCCCATTTTTGCAGAAATTGACAAAAAAACATTGCAAATCGCAGTCACATGACCATGGGATGCTGCAAATGGCTATAAAGATGAGCCAGTTGCTGATCATTCCAAATGTAATTCCATTGCAACTTCAAAAACCAGGCATAAATACCTCTGAAGATACCTGCCATAACTTCCAGTGATCATTAAGGAAATGGTCATAAGTTGAGGACTACCTGTACTTAAAAACTCTCCAGTCTGTGGTATTTCAGAAGATTGGAACTCTAGTTTTGCCTTTATTTGTTTATTAATTCAGTATATGTGGCCACCCACATTTATTATTTCAAGTTTACAAATATTTTTGCTGTTGTGTTTTTTTTTAATGAGGAATGGAATGCTTAATATGAATATTTCATTTCTAATTGTGTTTAATTATTTCATCAAAAATAATTAAACACAATTAGAAATGAAAAATTCAAAATGCATAGATAAAACTAAGTGTAACTTATCCAATTCTATATTAGCAGGCACAAACTTTCTAAATATAGTTTTGCTTGGCAGTGGATAGATGACATAATATTAATAGGTACTATAGAACATAGAAACATTGCATCCAGGGCCGTCTTAACATTTGAACAATACATGAGGCTTGAAAAATACAATAATACTCATTAAGCCAAACAGTTGCTGTATTTATATGATACAAGGTGCATTGAAGGGTTAACATACAAATATTAGTATGGGGCCCCTATGCTCTTGGGGCCCACGGGCAAATGCCCATGGCCCATTTGTTAAGACAGTCCTGACAGCATCCACAAGGAAGGGAAGGGCGGCAGTGCAAAGAATATAGAACTGACTTTGGGAAACGGAAACAGAGGTACAAACTTCCTTTTTGAGGACACTTGAATAGACTCCTATTCCAATTTTTTTCTGATAGAAAAAAAAGTCAAAGGTAGACTTTTGAAAATGCAAATTCTTGATTCTTAGAAGAAATTATTAGTAGAAAAAAGCAGTTTAGAAAAGCAAGTTTATACTTTTTATTCCAGATAAACCAAAAAAGATTTAATAAGCAAGATGAATACTATCGCCTTGAGCACACTCTTTATATTTCAAGATAATTTCTTGCAACCTTTTATTTTTGCAGAGATAATCCGTGTTGGTGACAATAAGAAAGTTCATCAGATTGAGCTCATCCCAAATGAGCAACTTATTGCAGTGATTTCGGGACGAAACCGTCATGTACGACTATTTCCTGTGACAGCTCTGGATGGTCGAGAGATTGATTTTTATAAATTGGCAGAAACTAAAGGTTGCCAAACCATCGTTTCTGGACAAGTGCGCCATGGAGCCCTTACTTGCCTGTGTGTAGCAATGAAAAGACAGGTCCTGTGTTACGAATTAAATCATAGCAAAACACGCCATAAAAAAATCAAAGAGATCCAAGTGGCTGGGAATGTCCAGTGGATGGCTATCTTTAGTGAACGGCTTTGTGTTGGCTACCAGTCAGGATTCTTAAAGTACCCTTTGTATGGAGAAGGAAATCCACATAGTTTGCTTCATCCAGATGATCACACACTGTCGTTCATTACACAGCAGCCAACTGATGCCATCTGTGCTGTTGAAATCTCAAATAAAGAATACCTGCTGTGTTTTAGCAGTGTAGGGATTTATGTGGACTGTCAGGGTCGAAGATCTAGACAACAAGAACTAATGTGGCCTGCAGCTCCTTCTTCTTCCTGTAAGTTTCTGCCATTCTGTTAATTAAGTAAAGGGTTTGTTTTTCCTTATGGCTTGAAGGATGTCCACATAATTTGAATGACATTGTATATTTAATCAGTTAATAACAAGTTATAGGAGATGTGATATTGAAACATAAATAATTTTTAACTGTGTGCTGTTGGCATAATATTGTGATGTTATATGTCAATCCCTTCTTTCCTTCTTTCCCATGTACTTTTTCTCTTCATTTAGTTTTTAGCACTAATATTATTTGGCAAACTATTATGATTTTCCTTCCAAAGGAGAATCATAGATTTTGAAATAAGTCTCTTGTTTGGAGGCACCATGGTTTGCCATGCATCATAGGAACTATTATATATTGTTCCTAGAATTAACACAAGGAAGGTCCTGTTGATATCACTAAGTATAATTACCACAGTTGAAAGTCTCAGTATGGTTAGTGATAAAAGAGCATACTTAATAAATAGGCACTAGCGGCAGGGGTATTCTGCTAATAGGAAGATGATGCTAGAAGTTGCAGTATTAACTAATACTGCATTTCTTCAATTCTTCAAAAAATATTCATAACCTCAGAAAAACACCCCTTTGCATATATATGTTTGTATGTGTGCACATGTATGCACATACAAACACTCCATTACTATTATGTCAGTCCACATCAGAAGAATTTGATTTATTTTGTTAACTGCTCATTTCTGAATAACGATTAGTTGTAGACAATTTCAATGTCTTGGTACTGAGAGGATATTAGATTAGCAAATATATGATTAATATGTAATACTGTTTTATTTCTCAGCTTGGTTAATGCTTTATTTTTTCCAAAAGCTTCATTTTAACCTTTAATGTGGCTAATCATATAATCTGAACATAGTAAGTTGGTAGTAGGGTTCTCATTGCTTATTTTCAATAAATATTAAACAAGTAAACACCAATAAAAAACTAGGCTTATTTTCAACCATAGAAAATGTACTTCTAAATTAACTACAAGAAATATATACTGAAAAGTGACTTCCTTACCTTCCAGTTTTCAACCCAATCCAACATAAGGCATTATCCAGATATATTTCTTCATGTTTCTTCCTAGGTTACAATGCACCATACCTCTCAGTTTATAGTGAAAATGCGGTTGATATATTTGATGTGAACTCAATGGAGTGGATTCAAACCATCCCCCTCAAGAAGGTAACTAGTAAATTATACAGTAAATTAAACAGTTTGGATAGATTGTTCATAATATAAATGAAAACACATATTGAGTTCCATCTGGATTAAAATATTATTCTGATAACTAGGAAGGGAGACACACACCCACCTTCAGGTCTGCGATGGAAACTACTTAGGTATGAAGCAACTACTTACGGAAGCTGCTGACAGAGTTCTGTTTTTGTTGCAATAAAAAGAATTAGATCTTTCAAGCACTTTGAATTTTTAAAGAAAAGACACTTTAAACAATACAATACATACATTCCTATTAAATGTTTTCAGCATTTCATCAGGAGTTTGGTACATTTTTTACATAATATTTTTTATTAAAAGAATATTTTTTCTGAGCTGCAGCTCACTTCATCAGTGAGTAGTTAAACTGATGTAGGACTTCAGTTGGAGAGAGGTGGAGATGAGAAAAGGAAGAGAAAACAAGTTGGTTGTGCAGAAGGAGGTTAGAGTCAGATTGCAAATATCTTATCAGTTAACAATTGTGATGTTTAAAGCCCCAATGTTTTTAAGCCCACCCACCAGAGTCTTGCTGATTTTTTTGCCTCCATGATATTCATGTACGATGTATTCAAATTTATACTGGTTCATATTTTCTTCACATCTTTTTACTTTTTTTTTTACATTTTACATTTTTAGGTACGTCCTTTGAACACAGACGGGTCGCTAAATGTCCTAGGACTAGAAACTGTTAGATTAATCTATTTCAAAAATAAGATGGCAGGTAAGTAAAATAAAAAGACTGCTATCTACATTAATTACTGTTCATTGAGACATTAATAGAATGCTGATGCATTGAATGCAATCCAAGCAGCCTTTCCTCAGAAGCATTTCAACATTAAATTTGTAAGTGCTGCAATTCCCACAATTTTAAATATAATTGAGGAGAAATAATTGTGCTATCTCATCATGATAGGCTAAAAATATTTCAATTTTTCAATAGAAAAATAGAATAAAAATATTTTCAAAATATTTCTGTATTTTCAAATAGACTCCATTTAGATGTCTCATATTTCTAGCACTTCAGCATAATTGAATGTTAAGTCTATTTCAGGGAGTCCTTGATTTATGACTGTAATAGACTGTAATTATGACAGTCAAAAATCGAGGCACTCAAGTGACTGAACCTGATTTTATTAAGTTTTTGCAGTGGTTGTAAGCAAATGCCACAATTGTTAAACAAATCAATGTATTCCTATCAATGTTTTGCCAAAAACCAATAAAAAACAAATTGTAGTCACATGACCATGGAACACTGCAACTGGTCATAAAGGTGAGCCAGTTGCCATGAGCCCCAAATCCAATCATGTGACTGCAAGGGATTGTGCACCTGTCTGAACTCTGGAACCAGGTAATAAGTAGCTTTTGGCAAGTCCATCATTATTTCAAATTATCACGAGCAATTGGCCATAAGTTAAGGATTTTATACTGATTTTGTTACCACTGAGATTTTTTAACAAGTTACTTGCAGTTCATCAAATATAAGATATATCAATACTTCCTAAAATTATAGATTCAGATCTTTGAAATAAATAAAACTTCTATGAATGCAATGGTTGGGAAGTTTATAGCATTGTTGAGTTCCTCTCCATTGACAGAAGGAATTCTTCTTTATAGTTGTATTTATTGATAAAGTACTTTCAGATTAAAAATTAAGTACAGAGAATTAAATCATTGAGTCAGCATTGTGAATTCATTGTTGTTTTTTCTTGCCACTTCCCAGTAAATGTGATAGGCAATGTTTCAATCAGCACCACAGACATTTCAGCAGGTAAATCTAGTAGTTAAAGGCTCTGGAAGGAATATTACTTGAGTAAACTTTTGTGTCTCACAATCTCCTAGAAAAACATTCCTATTTGTTTTATTTTATAATCTCTAAAAATAAACATTTCTAAATGACCCATTTATTTTGTATAACATGCCAAATATTTTTTGTATATCGCATCTACTTTAAGCATAAAGTTTTTCTTAGAAGAAATTGTGAATGCAAGATTAACTCTACATTAGGTGCAAACAAGAAGTAGAACGAAGCACAGAAGTGGGAAGTTTTACCTTACATATTGTTCTAATGATAATTCCCATTACCACCATCACCCAGTCTTTGTCTCAGAACAAGATAATTTTGCCTCTGAACTTACAGATGTACAAGTTGTACAGTAACTATTTGGGGCGCAAAAATGATCAGTTGAGAAAAAGTCATTTCTTTCAAAGTCAGGATTCCCTGTTTTTTTTAATTTTTCAAGCCTCTAAATGAATATTTGCAGATAGCATATAATTAGTATAAGCTTAGAACCGTAACATTACACTAGGTATTTATATTTTTTCCATTGTTTTAGCATTGGCTGTTGTACCTAATTTAGAAAAGTTTTCTATACCCTCTGCAATTGGGAAAAATTGATCCTGCTTGGATTTTTATGTTTCTTCTTAGAGGGGGATGAGTTGGTGGTTCCTGAGACATCAGATAACAGTCGAAAGCAAATGGTCCGAAATATTAATAATAAACGGCGCTACTCATTCCGAGTGCCTGAGGAAGAGAGAATGCAGCAGAGAAGGTCGGTATTCAACCTGTACTTGTCTTCTGTCCATGCTTGTAGGCCGTGAAGACTGTTGTGTCCCGTCATTGTATTTTTTTTTCTTTGTTCAGAAAAGAAGAGATTTCTGGTCAATGCGTTCAAACATTTGTCTTTTCTGTTATATAGTATGCTTTGTTTATTATTATGTATAACCCAATACTTAAATTTATTTTAATTTAAATATCAATGCAAAAGAACTATTGTAAATTGGAATGCATGTCTCCAACTACTGTACATAAGTACATTTGTGTGTGCATGTGTGTATATACTGTATATATGACTGATAATAAAGTTTTACAAAAGAAATTTATATTGCTAATTATGCATATATTGTCCAGTTTTGATATTTTCCTTTTTGCACAAATCCTATCTGATTATCTGATACACTGATTTTTCCAGTGCTCTGATGATAACAATTGTTTTTCAAATTTTGATAATGGTTTTCAGGCAGTAAAAGGATCACCTTGCAAGATAGCATTCAGACTATATGAAAATATTCAGGAAGGATTCTGATTTTTAAGAAAATACTTTCAAGACACATGGAGTTAATGTTTCAGCATTTCTCATGTATAGGCTGTGCTGATAAAAGTTTGTATACAATTATGGGAAAACAGGGAAATAATAGAACTTGCTTGTTCTCAAGTCAGCCTTTTTTTCACTACTGTTGAGGCTTTTTTAGAGTTATTTATGACATAATCCATGATTAGAACCAGTTTTATGCTGTCAGGTTTTCTAAAATGCTGGAAACTCTCAAGAATTTTCCTTAGTATCCTACAACACATTGGCAAATTCCTGTAAAGCTTTTTAAATTATTGTAAAAGTAAAATGCAAAGAGTAGTGCTATATTCTTCTAATCCTTTTCTTTTCTTCTATCCTTCATCTCTGCCTCCATCCTTGCAGCATCCGATCATCACTGAGCCCACTTCTACACCTTTTCTTGAATGTTGTCTCAACTCCCTCTCGTAGTGCACTCTGAGACCCAGTAACCATTTGGACTTTTTATGAACATGGCCTGTTAAGCTTTTAAGCCAAACCTCTGTTCTTCCTGACCTTTTCCCTCCCATCAAGCTAACAGCTGAGATAGAATCAGTATCAGAATTTAAAGTATTTTTCTTTTAAAATTTAGCCAAATATTTGGCTATTTGGAATAATTTACATGACTAGTATTTGTGTTTATAAATAGCCACTTCAGCATACAATATCTGAATATTTTCTTTTGCAGAGAAATGCTGAGAGATCCAGAAATGAGAAATAAATTAATTTCTCACCCAACTAACTTTAACCATATAGCACACATGGGCCCAGGAGATGGTATACAGATCCTCAAAGACCTGCCCATGGTAAGTACAGCCTGGTGTATAACAAAAGTGAAATGAATTTGTCTGAAATATAAAAAAAAATGTATTGATTTTCTGTCCTATTCACAATCTCACTACTCTCAGCAATTTACATACATGCAAATTTTAAAACATCTGTAGTTTGAGTAAAACAACACAAATAAACAAAATCATAACATTAATGATCAACATAGCAATAAAATGAAAAAAACAGAAAAATAAAAAAAATACAAGGTGGCACAAAAGGAAAGCATCTTCCTTTCATATTTGAAGGAAGAAAATGCCATTTTGTATTTCACCCTCAGATCAGAAATCTCCAGTCTCTCATTTCTTTTTTTCCATTGCTTCCTTACTGCTGTCACTGATGACCATTTACATATCACAGCTTTCTCCAATCCTCTCTTAACCCTACCATTCTGTTTTCCCCAATTTCCCATCATCACTCTTCAGTAACCTGGCTAGGGAGAGTTGTAATTTAGCACATCCAAATCAATGGGATGGATAACCCCTGGCATTTCATACGCCATTCTATCCCTGTGCTTATTCATTAGTGAACAAGAGTCAAGGACTTCTTTAAATTCAAACCTGGTCAACTTGCTGTTTCTGTTTTGTATGACTTTACCTCTTAACTGTTTCTGACTTGCCTATCTTTGTGTTGCAGAACCTTCGGCCTCAGGAAAGTCGGGCAATGTTTAGTGGTTCTGTCAGTATCCCTTCAATCACAAAAACCCGGCCTGAGCCTGGACGCTCCATGAGTGCTAGTAGTGGTTTGGCAGCAAGTAAGTTTTCTTGGCGTCAGTCTCTTTCTCGATTTTCCTTGAGAAGGGTATACTTTTACCTCTGCATTTGTCTGCTTCCTGAAGAATGTATTATGAAAGGGTTAGAGGTTTTGGTGGTCAAGGATGTACGACCCTAAAAGCAAAGGGAATTTAGTCAAGAATTTAGGGATAAAAGATGAGAGGTTCTCCATGGAGAGAATACAAATATGAAAGCAATGCAGATTTAATAATTTTCAAAGACAATAACACTGGATTTATATATATATAAGAGCTGCAGTGGTTAGAGCCCAGTATTGCAGGCTACGTCTGCTGACTGCCTGCAGTGTGGAAGTTCAAATCCCACCAGGCTCAAGGTTGATTCAGCCTTCCATCCTTCTGAGGTCAATAAAATGGAAAAACAAAACTGGCAACCATCAGTAGACCAAATAACAGTAAAGGGTGACAATGAATACTGTGGGTTAGTTCTAATGCTTTTACATGGTATGTAGTTAAATTCTTGGGTGCATTTCTAGGAACATCTTCACAAAATGGTAGTGCTTTGCGGAGAGAATTCTCAGGAGGTAGCTATGGAGCAAAGCGTCAGCCAATGGCATCCCCTTCAGATGGCTCTTTGTCTTCTGGTGGCTTGGACCAAGGCAGTGATGCACCAGTGAGGGACTACGAGAGAGAGGTGGGTATAAGCTCCAGTTTATGCTTAAAGTAATTAAAAATAGAGACACATGACTACTGTCGTCAATAATTGAAACCAAGTATTACTCTGTAAAATATGACAAAAATCCAAAGTAGCATGAATTAATTATACTGACAATTTTGTTAGCAATAGCAATACCAATATCATACCAAGCCTGATTTATGAAAATTATATACAACATAATCTGTAAGTCATCTGATCACAGAAGGCAAGCCTTAAATTTTTGAATTGTTTGGTCCGGGGATCAAATTGTAAACTTCTCAAATGGGCTGAATTCCCTGTGGAAACAACCACCAGCTAAAAAATGTTCTGTTGAACAAGCAAAAAATATTCCAAAAAACAATTTGGGGAAATTCTTGGTCATACAAGGGTTTTTTTTGTTGTTGTTATTGTGAAGGAATTGTTTAGGAGTATGTAACACAGTGCAGTACGAACAAAGCCACTTCAGGAAATTATGCAAATAAACATTTATATAAATGTGAGTATAGCATTTATAGGCATAGATGCAGATACAGGAAAATAAAAATTAGATCAACAAAGGTCCCTAAATGTATTAATTACCACTGAAGTTTATAACAACGCTAGAAAAAAATGTCTGCCAAAAATATTTGGTAGATTGTGAATATAAACATGTTCTACTGTATTAGCGACACTGTTACGAGGACTCAAAATGTCAAGAACCCTAAAAAAGACCTTCTAGAAAGTTGCCTGTATAAATGTGCTGTTTGTTTTCATCCCTCCAAAAGTTCAGGCCAATGTGCTTGGGGAACAAAATTAGGAACATTCTCTTGATAAGGTAGAACGGGTATTCTTCACTGCCTATTTTTGATAGGGTTGCTGACCAGGCAAAGAAAGGAGGGGTATCACACTTGGCATTCCATTCCTTCCTAGTCTCTTGCTTCTGTAGGCTTCCAAGCCTCCCTGTTTCCATTTGTTGCCACACTACTGTTCACTAATATGTTCTCTTCACGTGTTTTGGGCTGCAGGACTCTGACTCTCCAAGGCATTCTACAGCTTCCAACAGTTCCAACTTGAGCAGCCCTCCCAGTCCCATTTCTCCTCACAAGACCAAGAGCCTCTCCCTGGAGAGCTCGGACCACGTGAGTTGGGACTCATGAACTGCTTCGGCATTCAGATTTGACATCTCAGCAGCTTTTGGTCCCCATGATTCTCCATTTGCTCTCATTCTCATCTCCTCTCAGCTTCCCTACAAGAATCAAACTGTGGGTGGGAGGGGGAGGAAGAGAATGTATGTGCCATAATTGGCACCAGTAGCGCAATTCTCTTCCCCTCCTAATAGTAGCCAGCAAACGAAAGAAAACCTGGTGGAGGGCAGCAAGGAGTTGTTGTTATATGAGAAATATTGGTAATTTCTATTATTATCAATTTTATTTCATAGGATTATGAAATTCCATTGTATGGCATATTATGCAACACATCACACTGCAAACAAAACATGGTAGTGTAGGCTGATATACACAATATGTAACAGGAAACCAGACAGATTTGCTTTGGTACACGTAGACCCATATTATATTTTTTCAGAAATAAGTACAGCAACATCCTCCATGTTTGATAATAGGGTGAAATTTGCCCTGCTAAGGAAGATACACATGCTTTCAGACACTCTGAATGTCAGTCTGATTGCTACCAGTAAATCTTATTGATTTTGGGAAGGGTGGGGTGGAAATGATGCATATTTTACTATAATAGAGTTTAAGTAAATACACAAAATTAAGAGTTAGTACATATGTATATAATAAAAGGAAAAGCAGCATTGTAATGCAGCAGAAGATGGATTCCTATTTAAGAGATCCTTTAATTTAAAATTTGTGGTGTTTCTTTTTTCATACTAAATAATCTATGGATTGAGGGTGTGATCTGAATTTAGAACATGGCACTGGATAAAAAACATACAGCCTAGATGAAGACTCCATCCTCACAATTTTTCTCTGTGACATTTCCTCATCAGTAGAAAAAAACGAAAGCCATAAGCATCATTTTAAATTATCTCTGCCTGATTTCCACTTTATTTTACAAGCAAATCCTATTGTTTACTAGTACACAGATGAAGTAAACTGAAGGGTATCCAAACAATTATAGAATCTCCTCAGCTGAAGTAAATGCAAATAGAAATGAATGAGCTTTTGGAAAATTAGGGCTAGGCTTTCAAATCCATTTTGCCTTTTAATCACCACAAGCTCTTAAGTAACTTTCTTAGTTAACTAAGAAACTAACCAACATTCACTGAATACAAGGATCATTCAGTCCAAAATAGAAGTTCTTGAAACTTAACATGCCGCTTGTAAAGTTGTTCTTTGCTAAATTATTCAAGACTTCTGAAGATTTTAATTGTGGTCATCTGCTTACCCATCCTGGTCTAGAATTCCTATTGTCTTTGATGTAGAATTCTGGTGGTTGAATCTAATAGAGAAAGCTTAATCAGAGCACAGCATTTCTGTCTGAATAGTTGAGATCCATCATCACCTAGAAATACAGTGGTAAAGACAACATGCAGATGGAGGGGAAAGGCAAACCCCTTTTTTCTTCCGTGTTATTGAATAAAATGAGTACAGTTTGCATTTTCACACGAGATGAATGTGAATTTTCTTTTTAGAATTGTTGCTTCTTTAGGCTAGACTTAAGCTCAAGTGGATAAAGTATTCAGGTGGTAATTAAAAAGATAGTTTCTACAAGTTTTGTAATGTATCATGAATATTGTCAAACAATTACAGTTAACATCAGTGGAAAACCAACAAATCTGTAAGAATTTCCTAAGTCACCTCTGAAAAATCATCAGCTACAATCACACAAAATTCTGATTAAGTACTAGAAGATAGAGATCATTGTCTCTAATCATCTAGGTGTATTGAGTCTGTTATTTCTGTATTTGCATTTATCTCTTATGCTGGGGAATAATTGGGAGTAGGAGGCAAACTTACACTTTGGTATTAAGAATGGTATCCTAAACCTGTCTGTTGAATTATTAAGAATCTCAGAATTATGCTTTGTCATGAGTTAGAAACAAAAGATTTGAATTTCAGCACTACCAATTAAAAATACTAAAGGAATTTCCTGCAAGTCTTTTCCAAGGAATTGAGTCACAGCAACAAGAACAGCTTATAAAATCTATTAGCTCTCGTCTCCCTTGACAGTCATTATTCCAAGATCCTGTTCAGTCTTTCTTACAATGATGCTCTTGCCATTGTCATTGCTCCATTCCATGGCGAAAAGGTTAGCATTCCCTCCACCCCATATTCGCTGGTGTTTTTTAAAGGCTTCTGGTTCTAGCTTTAAATTGCACCTGGCTTGCAGAATTATTGATTTCAGAAATGATATTGGAAGCCCTCAACAAGTCCTATGGCAATCAAGCTATGGTTCACATGAAGATAGTTCACATAGTTTGTCACACCTGCAAACAAGAGCTAATGGGACGAAATGTGCAAATTAGAAATAGTTTTACATCAAACTATTTAATAAATGAAAACAGTGTGAGGATTTGTGAACTTGCAATACTAATACTGATAAATCCTTGGGTACTTTTTCCAGCTGTACCCAACACAAACACTCTTAAATCTCTGAAGAGTTAGCTGGTAAATTTGAGGTTTGCAGCGGTGCATTTCTCAGTTTTCATTCCTACATTTTTTCCGTTTCTCCAGGCACTTTCATGTGCTCTGACTGAATCCTGACTAATTTGATTAGGATCTCTTTTGTATGCAGCTTGGAGCTATGCTGGCCGTAAATTTGCTTTCAACTTATTCAGGCACTTCATTCATTGCCCTGTTATATTTAAGAGGTTCAATAAATTGGATTATAACTGAACCTCAGATGGTTCACCACTTGAGACTCTGTGTATTTAAAATAGAAACAATCTATACACAACATTCATGTTTCTTTTCAGAATATATTCCTACTGTACAATTTTATTCTGAATCAATCTTTCATGAATGACTTTGTCTAAAATTTGATTGACGGGTTATGTTGTATTCCTATTTATCTTTTTTCTGGTCTTTTCTTAGAACAGCAGGGTTGGGGGTGATTCACTATAACATTTATGTTAAACTCAGGTATTCGGAAACAGCAGACTAATGTTTTAATATGTACATATAAATGCAATAATGTACTTTTGGGTATGTGATTTCCCCAGACACATCTTAAGTCACAAGCAAAGCTTTTGTTCCAAAGTCAAAAACTTGGAAGATAAATTGAGTGAAGGATGATGGTGGGTGTTAAAAATACTTGGGATTTTTCAGCTACCAGATTTCAGGGATAACATATACCTGTGCAACAGCAGCAGCAGAGATTCTCCTCCTTTTTCCTTGTCTGATTATACCACAGAGATACCTCTTTGTAACTGGGGTCCTTTATCTAGGTGCACAGTTTGGAAACCCCAGGACATGCATGTGCCTTCAGAGGAAGGTTACTGAAAGGCTCCGGGCAAAATCTAGCTCAGAGCAACAGGACTAGTCAAGGCACTGCCCTGTCACTTTCAAGTGTCTTCATTTGGATTTTCCTGGGAAACTAGATTTGCAATTCTTCATCTATAGGGGCCTTCAGGAATCAGTTCAAATGGAGATACTAAATTTTGGGGGACTACATTGCATGTTAAAGCGATTCCACACACACACACAAAATCATTGCTTTCCTTTCTCATTCTGCATAAAAAACATAGTCACACTGATGAGGAAGCAACTCACAACCAAAAACTGCCCTTGGTATTTAACAGAATTGTACCTGCCTTTTTATGTACGATTTCATATCATTTATTTTTTAAAAAAATATATTTTTAGGGATTTTTTTTCATTGTAATATTGTTGTACAGTTTTGCATGGCCTAGATGTAATCACTTTTTTTTGTTTTTGGTTTAGAGTATAAAAGCTGACAAGTGTGTGCGTGGGAGGGGGAAGTTCCTGCTTTGGCTCTTCTCACTCGTCTTTTTGATTCATGTCCTCATGTCCTCAGTGTCGTAGAGGCCATTGTAAGAGATTCTCTGCTCCAGAACAATGATGTAGATTCTATTGCACAGAAATATTTAAGGTGGATCAGTCAAAGGTGTAATAAGTGGCAGACCACCAATATTTTACATTGATAACACTTAATATTAACCTACTTTGATGTATTGCAATAAAACAGGGAAATACTAGAAATTCAGATCGTTTGTCGTCTTTTCCCTTCCCCTCCCAGGTCAATTTTACGGTAAGAGTGGGCCCATAAATTCAGCTATTGAATTTCTAATTTCTTACTGTGCTGGGCCAGGAAACTTTAGGGAGTGGTTGCTCTCTTCCAAAGCATCTACTTAATTTAAACCATAGACTAATCATACTTCGCCATTCTGTCCTTGTTTGCTCCAATGCTGCTGAGGATAAAAACATTTAAAGTCATATTTTTCTCCAGCATTTGGTTTTAAGCAATGAATCCAGGTGCATATTGAGCATACTGTGAATAGAGCTTAACAAATGGCTATTTGAAGGACAAACGGAACTTAAAATATTCATTTGCTCTTGTTTACTGATACACTTGAACAATCAAATAGAAACAGGACTTTATTGTGTAACCCTATAGATGCAGCTTCTTAGTTAGGAAAAACAGCGCAGAACTGTTGAGGGCATTTTTTTTGTTAAAACTTTGGCATCTCCACCCCAGCTCACTCCCATCATAAGTTTCCCATCATATATTTGCCCATAGTAGTTGCCCAGTATGCTAGTTACAGTAGTTTATTTTATAAGAAACAATTAGGATGTCTGATACAGTTGCTAAATATCAGTTGCAATGCACATGATTCCTGCACACAAACATTCCTGCCATTTCTAAAAACCCGTAACAGAAAAGCCCATGTCTTTTTCTATGACAGTTACATTAACTATCCTGATGGTTCTTACACCAAACGCTGCTGGACCACTTTTATTTCTCGAGACAAAATCAAGCATGCTTTGTCAAAAATAATTTGAATTCACGTAACTTACATAGTATTGCTATTGTCCTTGACTGTGAAGATTTAATGAAGCGGAACTTCAGTCATGAGACGTTCAGAGAATTTAATGATATCACTATACAGTGTATATTTCTGATTCGCTTTGACATAGACCTGTGTTTTACTGAATCTCTCCCCTTGTCTGGAAAATCATTTCATAAATGATACACGAAGCACTGTCAGGTCAGGTGAAAGCAACCAGAACAACTCGTGAATACTCCCAAACAGAAGCTTTATTGCTAGTCACCCATGTTACAAGAATCTCACCAGACTGACTGCATTTCCTTGGGAACAGTTAGGTAAAGGCTTCAAGGATTCGGGGGGAACTTATTTTTTGTGACAAACAGGAAGTAAGTGGTTTTCTTCATTAAGGTTTTTCAAATATATCAAATAGTTTATTCCTTGTAAATGAGATTGAATATTTCTTTGATTAAAGGCATTTGAATAATCACATCTGGAAGAGTGGTACTTTATATAATAATGTTAAATTCCTCAAAAAGCAGATTCCTACTGTCAGTTAATATTTTTTGGTTTAACAAGCCCCTTGTCAGCTTTTTATACTCTTAGTAATGCTCATATTCCATCTTTTCACACATTTCATCTCTCTCGGATATTGCAGCAATAAGAATACAGAGTTTTAAAATGTTTCTTTCCTGTTGAATGAAATGAAGATTGTAGTAGTCTATCAGACCAGATTATAAATAATATGTTATCATTTACAACAATCTATTTATTTTTCTATGAACTTAGGACTTGCAGTCCATGATATCCTTTCAATGGTATCACTTCAATGCCGTTAATTTGCACTATGTGAGTAACACAGTAAACAGTTCCAAAGAAATAAGTTCAATTTATCTAAATGCATAGAAGCATCTGCAAGATATTTTAGGCAGCAAGAGAGGCTTAGGACAATGAAATAATAAAATGACCAGTAGCCACCCTTCTCAAATTCTTGCTAACATGACAATGAACTATCATATTGAAAGGCAATGAGAATGAATCAATAAAAAAATGCTCATACTATGGTAGAAAATATGACCAATTTATGCATATGACTCCTTCAGCAGCAATTTGTATTTAAGTGACTGACACACAGGGAGGGAGGAAGAGAATTGTCCACAAAAACCTGCTTGCTACAGTTAAACCTTTTCTCACAATCACTTTGGTGCCTTTTGAGATAAACCAAAATTGATGTAAATTGGAATAAATAATGGCAGACCTTCTGAAGCTGTCATATTATTAGAAAGACAATTTTTAAATTCTTTCTCCATCACCCACTATCCTAAATTCTAGTAGGAAAATTTATTTAGGCAAGAGAAAGCGGGATGTAATGGTTATTCCTTCCTTCCTGCAGGTTTTATACTTTTTGGTGTCACATAAAGGTATAAACTCAATTTATTGTTAACACATTCAGCAACAGAATTAACCATCTTAAGCAGAAAGTATTAAAAGGATTAGGTCAGAATTCAGCTAAAGAATGTTGCAGTTAAATTTTGTGGTTTCAAAGCAAGTGTTTACTGATTATTCCAGGCCATAGGGCAACTCTTACTGTAATTAATTATGGACCATCATTTTTTACTCCTAGCAACTACATAACATATATTTTTCTCCAGGATGATCCACCCCTAACATCATCTTTCAAATCTCCCAACAGTGACATATATAACTGAATCCATATAACCTTGTAGCTGTTCATCCTATTCCTTTTTTCTTCCAGCATTCTCAGCATTAGACCTTTTTTTTCCAGAGAGCTGCGTCTTTGCATATGTCCAAATTAGTTTAATTTGAACCTGGTTATTTGTGCTTCATCTGAGAACTCTGGATTTGGTTCAGTGATCCATCAGTTTGTTTTGTTGGCTGTCCATGGTATTCTTAGGATTCTTCAACGACAACCATGTTCAAAGGCGTCAAAACTCTTGCTAGCCTGCTTTTTTAAAATTCAACTTTCAAACTTAAAAACCCAATTTTTGTTATTTCAATTCTTATGTATATTCAGCCAAATCTTATTCTTGGCATATAAATGGCAGTATTTTTTGACACACATTGTAGGGAAGCACCTAGTTTTTTAGGTTTTGGATTTCAACTACTAGAAGCTCCAACTGCAGCAGGATCAACAGCAAAAGACTGTAGGAGGCACAGCCCAAGACATTTGCAGTGTCAGGTTGCCTACACTTCAGACCATAGCAATATATCTTTATAAAGTACTGCTATGAAGGCTGCTCATGCATTCACATCAACACATTTTCAGAATATAGAGGAAAAGCAGGGCTACAAGATCTTTGGCCACAATTTCCTTTCTTTGTTAAGTGAGCATTGCATATCCTCATCTGAAGCTTTTCAAGTTATTAAAACTCTTTTGGGAACTGAGTTTGACTTTGGGGTTAAATTAACAATTATTTTAGATAAAGATACAAAGGTCAGATTTAAATTGAAAAATCAAGTTCAGATGAACACATGTATCACTGAGTCAATTAACTACACCAACACAATTCACCAACACAATATTTTGCACAAGCACCTCTTTATTGCAAATAAGTTTAAAGTTGAACAGTTACAAAATTATATATATATATATATATATATATATATATATATATATATATATATATCGCGCAAGTGTGTTATTTAAATGTAGATCATGCTTTTCAATGCAATTCTGAAACATAATTGATACTGAATATACATCTCAAAAGTTGCACTACCAAATATGAAGACAGAGAAATTACAATTTTGCTCCTGGACTCTTATAAATGCCACTGAGCTTTGTTTCTCTAAATCTCCATTTAACAAGTAAACCCAATTTTTGACAGAACCTCGTTAATTACATTCCTTCTATTTATAGCTCAAAGAATCAAAGATAAGCAACCAAATGTCAAGGTAAGATGTTCTACATACACCAATGAACTGTTTGTATCAGATTCTTTAAAATCTTACTTTGTTGAGCACCAGAGACTCCACATATATATATTTCACACTGTGCTATAAGAAAATCCCAGACATTACAGACTCCCACAAAATATCATACAAAAATAAGGTTTTGTTGCAAATATTGTTGGCATTCTATTCTTTGCAGTATGAAACTGCAGAAGCCGCCTTTCACCTTTGAAGAAAACTTGAAAAAAATATTGAAGATGGGGAAAATAACATTTAAAGAAGTACAAATAGATTTCTATGCCAACTCATTTTGACTTATGTTCCACCTCTTAAAAAAAAGTCAACTCAGCTACCAATGTTAAAATATGAAAAAGATTGCCAAGATCTAGGACAGTATGAAATGCAGCTGTTCATTTTTGCCTCCACATCTTCTAAACTAGCAAACCACTATTTTTTTTATAAAACAGGAGATACACCTAAAATCTGGTGAGAATGTTGAGAGGAGGAACTGTACCCAACAAAAGCAAAATTTCCTCAAAATTATTCTGCTTCCAGAAGATCATCTGTTGCATTGCTAAAGCAATTCTGTAGGCGTGAGAGGGAAGAAATAGTACTGTGGTGTGCCAGAGCTTGATGATTGGGCCATATTCATAAGACAGTAATATTCAATAGTTCTTTTGTGCCACTACTAGTTTTTGGTCTTTTTACTCCAATATTTACTGTAGGCTTCTTGAAACATATTTTTGCATGGAATTTTGGCCTTCAGCTTGGAGCATATGAGAAAAGAGCCACCCATTTTCCGATGAAGAGAATAGGTCTCTTCTGGTGGAGGGACCAACCTGTGCTTCAACATGACTGGGATTAATCCATGTATCTTTTCGGTGGTATTTTGAGAGCCAAAATCAAAAGGTTCATAGGAGGCAAAAGCTTCTCCAAGAATAAGGACAGCATCCAAGTGGGCATCTTCCATAGCCTGATTAAAAACAAAGCAGAAAGTGATTGTGATTGGCTACTTCAAGCAGGTCTACTGAAAAGAAAATGAAAGAATCAACAAGCACCAACATAAACCAAACAAAAATGGTCTGACAAATAGCAGCAGTAGTCAAAATCCAGCTCTGGAGTAATAACCCACAAGCATAGATTCTTGGCTTAATATACAAAATAGACTCTGCCTTCTTAGCACAGTTAAGAAAACTGTGGCTGGCAATATAGTGCAGAATAATGAATAATTGCAGTGCAAGTCTTAAAACAGGGCAGATACATGACATGCATATACCCTAATCTGTTTAGATGGAATTTGAACAGCTAGGGTATCACATAATTCCAATCCAATTCCACATATTTTTATTCAAATTCAACGTACTTGTTTAATCAAAACCAGCATGTCAATTTGAAGTGAACATACACTTAGAATAGGGAATATGACTAACTACAGTTTTTTTCAATACACAGGCCTCAAATTATGAAGAACAGCAAAGAGAAAATTCCCTAGTTTATAAACCAGTCAGTCCCTTGTCCATTTATTTATAAAAATATTCAGCTGAAATCCTTTCCCCGTAATATAAAACAGGAACTTGCTGCCTGTTACTAAATTTTGAGTTTTCAATATTATGTAGAAAGTTAGCACCTGCTTCTGTAAGTGTTTGATGGCTTAACTCAGATTGCGTTTTTCTATTTTAGATAGTTCCCTATAAAAAGGCTCAAGCCAAATCTGAAAAAATATCACTTGACAGTGAAGTCTCTTTTCAAAATCACCAGGACAAATGTTTGTCCTGCCATAGATTAGCAGCTAAAGTTACTACTACTGTTATTTATCTACTAAAGTAACTACTGGATTGTCAAGATTTCTTAACATGACATACTAAACTGTATGAGGGAAGAGAAAGAGGGTGATTTATGATTCAGCAGTTACAGTGATTTTCAGATTTGGAAATATACTTTTTTTTTATTACCACCTTAGATTTTTGCCTGCTTGTGAGCAAGAAACCGGAACCACAGCTTAAGCCAACCAAGGCTTCCAGATTAGTTTCAGCTATTTATGTGAAAGGAAGAGAAAAGCAGACGGAAGTGGTTTCTGCTCATCCCAGTGGGCAAGTCAATCACACATTAAAACAGAAAACCCTTTTGCAACCTGTCTTATTAGATGGCAATGCAACAACTGAATAGCTATGAAACAAACAAAATGTAAAAAAATATATACTTACTAGCTACTTACCAAGAACATCTCAATTATATTAAAGCAACCAAAATATATTTACAATCCTCAAGGCATGTCACAACTTTTGAGCACCTCTAACATTTGGAAAGTTGAAAAATTTGACATCCTATAAAGCAGACTTTTTTGTGTGTAAGAAGGGATATTTGTTGCATTCTCTTCTATTGATTGAGAAAATGAAGTGGTGAAGTAGGGACTGTTTGATTCTGCAACATACCTTGTTTTCGTAGCCAGTTAAAAATTTCATTTCTATTGATTTCTTTAGCACTCTCTCTCTGTCCATGTCAGCAGCTGCTTTGATTAACTATAAGAGGCAAGAAATCAAAAACATATCTAATTAGGCATTTTTTGCAATCAAGAAAAGCATTTACTTCACAAGGAAGCAAGTCATCCTTGTAATATATTAGCAATTCCTAAAAAGTATTGGTTTCAAAAAGCAAGAGCTTCTGTTGTCTCCCAAAACATGCAAGAGAGAATTTTGAACCCAAATTTCAGGAGAAATATCTGAATATTTCTCCTGAAAGGTTGGTACCAGGAAACTAAAGTAAAATTTCCAAAAGGAACACCAAAAGAACTAAAAAAATAATGTGATTTTTATCACAGAAACCTATATTAGATCTGGATCCTGTAGAACAAATATCAAACAATTGTTCATATATAGCTAATCAGATAGCCATTTTCCCTCTATGGCAATTTGGTTGTAATACATATATTACAACCAAATGATCATATAGGATGGCTGGGGTATTATGATGTTTAGTTAAATATGAAAAACTGGTACTACGAATATCCACCTGGGCTGAGGAACAACATGTAAATAGGAAAAGAAAAGAGGACATTCTTCCTCAGAAGAAAAATCTGAACTTAATTATTAAATATTTTTGATTCTCTTTTAGGAGGCAAAGGCAAGAAAAGTAAAGTTATGTTGACTGAGATATGGAGTAGCATATTCTCAAGGTGTAAAGCTACACATGTAGACCTTGGGTTACGACTGTTCATTCAGCAACTGTTACAATTGAGCTGAGTGAACAGTAATTCAGAACCGGTCCTCAGACTTCTAGGCATCATAGCATCCCTGCAGACACAATTGGATCCAGGTGTCTGGCTCACGGTTATGACATCAGTGAGCCATGGTCACGTGATCACTGTTTCTGACATTCTCTGCCAATTCCCCATAAACAAGATCAATAGGGAAGCTGGCAGGAAGCTGGAATGGGGGTAAGTGCCAGAATCCTGACAGCGATCATGTGAGGCTCTTGCTTAATGATCTATGTGATACTTGATTAATAGTGACAACCAGGACTGCTGGAACTGCCGTTGCTAAGCAATGCAGCCACATGATGTGCTTTGTGACCATGTCTCTTAGCAATGGCACCTCCAGCTCCAATTCTCACTGAACCCAAGGACTATTTGTAAATTGAATACAATTTTTAAAAAATCACAAAAAGTATGCAACAAAAAGCTGTTCTCATCCACGTGTCACAAGCCCCATAAAGGCACTTGACTATAGCAATTTAGAGCCCTTACTTCTATGTAGGTATCTGTGAACTTCTCATCAAAGCCACGTGTTGCTCCAAAATCCAGAAGTGCCACCTGGAAAAAGAGATGCACATTTTTTCCTGAATGAAAGCAGAACTATTCCAGGGGGCTTATTTCTAAATGAAAGGTCTAAAAGAATGCTCATACTAGTTTCTCAGAAGCTACATTCTTCATCTACTTTTCATTGGAATGGCTGAAAAATCCTAAAGTGATACCATTACACTACATTACAAAATAGTACGTCTTATAATAAGTCTACTACTGGATCAATACAGCAATAAAATATTTTGATAGTAGCTGAAGTGGTGTATATAGGTAGTCCTCAACTTACAACCATTCATTTAGAGACCATTCAAAGTTATAAAGGCAATGAAAAGTTACTTATGAACAGTTTTCACACAACCACTGCAGCATTCAGATAAGTCACATAATCAAAATCTGGGCACTTGACACTGGCTTGTATTTATGACAATTACACTGTCCCTGTGTCATGTGATTTATAATCTTCCCAGTTGGTTTCCACTAGGGAAAGCCAGATTCACTCAACCACATGATTCACTTAACAACTGCAATTATTTGCTTAACCAGTGGGGCAAAAATAATGCAGCACAACTCACTTAACTGTCTTAGCAATGTAAACTTCAGGCTCCATTGTGGTTGTAAGTCAAGGACTATCTGTAGTACAAACAGGCTATTTCATCTGGTAGAGAAATATTTTAGCATTGGGTATAGAGACCAGGCTTTGTTGTCTTTTTGTTTCTGCAGTGGAAAGTTACACTTTGCCACTTCAAATAAAGATATTCCCTTATGATACTATTGAAGATCCTTATTAAACAGCGACCAGAAGACATTGAAATTCAGCATAATGTGCCTCCTCAGTGATGAAGGCTATCAGATCCTGCACATTATTTATCTAAGTTACCCTATAGCCAGTACCAAATAGGTTTTTTACAGATTTAATCCTCTTCCTTCTGCAATTATGGATAGCAAATATAAAAACAATCTTGCAGTACTTAATGGCAACCAATAATATGTTTTTTCTAAGATATAAGTTCAATGAAGAACTTCATTCCCATCAAATTCATTGTTAGACAGAAAGACTGCCCAGCCTCTCCAATCCACAGTATCTAGAAATTTTGTTAAATGATAACTGTCTGGAGATGATATTTTTAATTACCAAGTTTGCACGCTAGCCCTAAGGCTGCAGCATATTCAGACTAATAACAAAATTCTACTATAAATTAAACTATTACAATACAATATATTTGGATTAAAGAAGAGTTGTTTTAAGTTACATTGCATAGGCCTTGGATTATAACTTTAAAATTGTTTAGTTCTTTTCTATTCACCTTCAGAAAGTAAAAGGAAGCCAGAGAACATCGTAAAAATACTGTTCAATTTCTATACTTCAGAATTTTAATTCTCTCAAGTTTTTCCCCCAAATCCTTTTATAGGTTCCTTAACTAGGAAACCAGTGTATTTTAGCATAAAATTTATATGTCACCATCCTTCTTTTCCTGAAATATGTGGATGTTAGAGGGTATGAAGCTTCTTCTGAAACGCAGACCCTATGGATGGCAAGATGACAAATAATGTCTGGTCTAACCATGCTTCATAAGAACTAAACATGGCTGGAATGACTCAGAATCCTCTCCAATACTAACAGAGACCCTTCACCACAAAACTAATATATACTTTAAAAGTAGGTGCCCACTTGTCCTACTGTAAAGTTACTGGAAATAATGTAAAGAGGCAAAAAGGAAATAAATCCTATAGTGTGCATTTCAACTTTCAGAGTTTTACCTTGTGCAATTCTGGGTCATAGAAGAAGTTTGACCAGTTTGGATCAGTCTGCATGTACCTGAACTCAAATAGTTCCCGCAGGCACAAAACCAGTATGTTGTGGCAGATCTGCAAATATAATCACAAACAAAAACAAAGTGGAATATAAGTAAAAAATAAATAAAGCAATATATACTAGGAGTAAACGAATAATTGAAGATTGAGTTCAAGATTTGACGGTGCTATGGTTAGATTCCAATATATGATTCAAGATGCAAAAGCAATTTGATCTGATAAAGGTTTTGACTACTCAATAATGGAGGATCAAAAGATATGTAGCAGCTTCCTCAGCAGTAACGGTAAGCCTATAGGTCATAAACCATATAAAAGTACAACTCAATAACTATAATACTGGATATATGAAATATTTATTCTCTTTTAAGGCAGAACTTGCATGAATGAGGGGGGGAAAAACAGCACTATTACTTTACAAATGTCACTGCCATCTGACCATTTTCTACACTTTTTAGTTTTTTTAAAGGGGGCTATCATTATTGCATAATAGTGATATTCTAATATTCTATGATATAACAGTCCATATTATACATAGTTTTCTAATGAGCACACCATCTCAGATACTCAAATTATTATGAAAATACTTGCTTGAAACAAGACATAGACAAGTAGCAGAAAGGAAACATGAACATAAAACATTTTTTTAACTTGGGTATGTATGAATAGAAAGAATGAAAGGGCATGAAAAAGGAGCTAAAATAACTAATAGAAGACCAAATGTGTTGCAAATGAATGAAGACTACCAAAGACCACACCAAGCTAAGTTAAGAAAAAGGTAAAATTTAAAAAAGGCAATGTATTTCAACCCTGACCCCATCTAAAATAGAAACCCAAACACATTTTTTTCACTCTGTTGCTTAACTACCTTCTAGCAAATAATTTGTGTGTTTTATTATTGCAATGGTGGGCAACGGTGCTCACACAACACAGTTCCGTAGCACTACATAGTTACGTTTGTTCAGATAGTAATGAAAGCCTGTACTGATAATCTTACCTGATTACTAATATTAGTGCAAATACGCACTGGGCTGACAATTGGTACATGTTTATAGCTTCCTACAGGATATGTTAAAACACCATGACAACTCTGTCTGCCAATGTGGGATTGTCAGACCTAATGTTAACTCTCTAATCCTTGCCATATTCAGTTCCAATTCCGATTTGTCCATGCTTCAACTCTCCTCTATCTCTTATTTACTGACAGTACTTTTCCATCAGCCTTGGACAGCTAGAATTGCCCCTAACTTGGAAACCTATATTTGGGTGCTTATGCAATAAGAAGATGATGCATTTCTCATTACTTGGCCAAGGAAATAGAAGGTGAACTTTTCTGGCAAGCTTGTCGTCCTACTCACAAGGTCATAAAGCTGTATGACAGGAACAGACATGAGAAAAAAAATGTTCAGAAGCAAAGAACTGTCTGCTCAGAATATTATCTGTCATGTATTCAGAATTATCTCAGAGGTTTTAAGCATTTCCAATAGCTGGAAAAGAGATATATTGAAAACTTCAAAAATATACATTCATTCTTGATTAATGACTAAAATCCAACAGATAATAGCCTACAGTTTGCAGATAACTCTCCAGATGAAATCAGTCTTTGAAATGCAGAGCTTGAAAAATCTTGAAGTACCCCAGAAAATCTTTTCACTGGAGACACAGATTTAAAGAGTTAAATCAACAGTTGCAAAAAGACTTCCTCATCTTTTTACTGGAAAACTGTTCCAAGCAAAGAACTAATCTGACTCTATAATATTGTTCTCAATGAAACAAAAGGTGCTCAACCACATAATTTGATTATATCCCTTACCAGAGCTCTAACCTATAGACTTCACAAGTGTCTTTTACAAAATGTCTGAGAAAGAAGTCAGACTATGGCCATTTACAGGTCTTTTTGTCATCACCGGAGATGAAAGAGTACCTCATTCCGAATTTCCTGGCTTAGATCTTCAGCCTGATCCAGTGGAAATCCTGACACAAGTTCTGTTGTAAGGACACGCTGACCACACAGCTCATCTACCACAGCAGGCACATAAAAGAAGGGATGGTCCTTGAGCAGCTCCCTGAATGGCAGGCAACAAATTGATGAAGATCTTAAAACTTCTGCGCAACCTGACCAGCAAATATTAAAATGTTTTACCCAGGACATTTGCTCTGTTTTCCAGCCTTTTCTTTTAGCTTCAGATACTTCCTACTCCCAAAGGTTACATTAAGATAAAATTACATTCACCAGTTGCAGCATAAATGTTTTCTTACTGTACCTCCTCAATAATGCTTCCTAAAAGAGGAAGATCATGAACAAAGAGAGGGAAAGGATCTCACCTGAACTTCTTGGCACAGGCAGCTTCTCTCTGGTAATCGCATTCCAGGGCCAGTTCTCTCCTTAGAACTTCAATCAGGTGTTCGGGGAAAAGACCTAGATGCAAGAGAAAAGGGGAAAGAAGATGGTTTAAACTGACATCTTGGCTTATATCTGTGAGATTAAAGCCATCCTTGACATGGCATACATAGGGCAAATATGAGAAGTCATTGGTCACCATGTCCGTAACTAGAGAAAACACCACATTAAAAAAGTTGGAAGTCATTTTACCCCATCCTTCATTATCAAAATTAAAAATACAAAATTGTATTCTTCTTTCTATTGGCTGTTTGTGGCCAAGTAGAAAAAGGCTACAAACTGCCAATAAGACAAAAAATACTATATTACACAACCAGCTAATCTTTCTCTTGTCTTGTATCTCTGTATTCTTAAAACTAAGCATGAATGCTGTGTTCATTCACAGATGCGGCCATTTTTCAGATACGTAAAACATAAGCACACAGAGGCTAAAGCCATAAACATGCATCTGAATTTTTATGCTAAAATTGTCTTTTGAACATTTTATATGGCTATCTTTTTCACAGTGATTATTCTGGGCAATACAAAAAAGGTTAAAAAACAATAAAATAATAATTCACATAACCAAAGTTCAGCATCAAGGAAAATTTTTCTCAATTTACTACAACCAACTAGCAGAGTTCATTAGTATCCCTATCCCAATGCCTACAGGAACAACCAGGTTTTAAGTGTTTTACAAAAGGCTAACAGTATGGGGGCCATCCAAATCTCCTTAACTCTGTTATTCGGTAGTTAACAGTGGGAAGCACTTGTCAAAAACCTAGAGGCTTGCCCAATTGCCCAATCTGTTTTAGGAGTATCGCTTAGAAGAGGAAAACAGATGAAGCTTCCCATCAACTCTTTCAACCAAACCTCTGAAACCTAACACTCCCTCCCTCTTGAACAATTTTACCTTCTGGAAGAACATTGCTCATACTCAAGACAGTCATCAGATTGCTGACATCACTGTTAATGCTATGGGCCACTCCTGGATACTGCAAGACAGAAAAAGGACAATGATGAGCAGAGAATTGATTCTGAATCTTAATATCCTTTAAATTAGTGATGAGGAATCTGTAGTGTTCCTGATAGTGCAAAGCCAAAACGCAGCAGTCCCAGATAATATGTCAATAATAAAGAGAGATGTTTTTCGAAATATTTCTAAAGTCATTCTTGCTTTCTTGCCCAGTTAAATGCATCTACATAACTTAAATATCATTCTTCCCTTTTAAGTCCAAAGAATATAATAATGGTTTGGGCTCAGCATAGAAAAGAGAACAGAGGATCTTAAGAGGCCCTTACTAATACTCTGATCTTTGGCCACTCTAGCTTTATAATATCTATACTGACTGCTAGCAGACTTACAAATGCAAGTCTTTCCCACTATTTTCTGAAGAGGTATAGGAAAGATAGTAAGATTTTTGCTTATAAATTATGTCTTCTGCGGGTGGGGTGGGGGGAATGGCCTTTCATATTTAGTTATCCATTAGCAACGGGTCAGCACAAAATCCTTTATAAGGACTCTTTTCCATTATGCTGTTGTGTAAGTAGAAATGCTGTGTTTAGAAGTATAACTAATCACAAAACCCGAGGTAGAAAACACAGATAGATACATTACTATGCTTCCTTCTCTTTTTAAAGAGTAAAAAGCCACCTTCACATTTCAATATTTTTGCTCCAGCTGGTTGACTGACATACACGGTTTAAAGAACAGTTCAATTCCTCATATTTTAACTTTGATTGCTAGAATTTAAAAAATTACTGTTGAAAAACAAGTAGCACTGTAACCACTGACAGAAATGAAGTCCGAGAGAATCAAGAATTATGCCAACTACAATGCCAGGATTTTCATACACAGAATGCTTTGCATTAGTTATTCTCAGAATTAGATACAAGATGCAAATTCAGATACTCAGTTTGATCAACAGGCATGGAAACTTGATACACATGAACCAATCACTTGCGTTGTCATAGCCAAAGAACACATCTAAGGTCATATCTCAATTGATCTCAAGCTGTAAAGGCATGAACTTGACACAGTCTAAGCTGCCCAATAAAGAAGCTTATCTTCCCCTTACCCACTCTGATTTCACCATAAAAGGAAAAGGCAAATGCAGTTACTATGCTCAACTGGCAACAAGTAATTATTGCCTTATATACAAAGAATGTTCAACCCAATTGCTTGTTCTAAAGTTAAGATTAAATATGGGACAATTTTTTAACAAAGTGGTTAATTTTTTTCTTAGTTTTCAGAATGCTTTAAATGAAATAATCATCAAGTAGTACTCAGATTCTGATCATTACCAATGCATGTTTGTGTTATTTTTCTTTCAAATAAGACAAAAATATTTTCCTATTAACTTCATCTGAAAAGTTTATTCAACTTCCCATTTCATTCCTTTGGGATTTTTGGCTTAATTTATTTTATTGGAGCTATACAGATGCCTATCTTTTTGAATTCTGATTTCTAATATGAAATCTGTATGGTGCTTTTCCTAAATATCAGAAGGCTAAATAGTGGCAATGCTCAGGAACACTAGAATCTCCACCCAGTGGGCCCATCAAAAAGCTAGAAACATTATCCCAGTAGCAGTATTACTGCCAAATCGCCAGTAGCAGTATTACTGCCAAAAATACATTATCAGAAAACACAATTGGGATAAACTTCAGTGATGACACCGAAGCTAACAGCCCTACCTGGATTTTCATGGCAACTTCTTTGCCGTTCTTCAAACGAGCTAAGTGAACTTGTCCAATGGAAGCTGCAGCAAAAGGTCTGTCTTCGAAAGACTCCAATTTATCACGCCAGTTAGGGCCAAGATCATTGTTCAACGTTTTCTAGCAGCAAAATAAAAACAAAAAATTACATTATCTAAATATAAATTAGGCTTTCTTATATATTAAAAGATATGGAGTGTTTTAAACAAACATCAACAATGTGTTTCAAAACCAATGGCAATTTACTTGCACAATATGCCCCACAACGGTTCCTTACAAAGTAGAGAGCTAATCTTAAACAAAACATAGCAGACTGAGCTTTTATGGCTTCAATATGGCAAGAATAAGGCCTGTGTTTCACCTGTTTGCCTAAGAATACCAGAGTCGGAATAAGGCAACATTGTATAAATTGTAAAGTCTGATTTCTATTTCTGTTCCCAAGTTCTCACCTCTCATGTTCCTAAACCAGTGACTTACTATCATTTGCTTTAAAGGCATGAAGTCTGCACTCTGCCGAACGCGTTCAAAAATCTTTTGCAGTTGTGGGTTGATAAAAGCGTCATCTATCGAGAAAAATGGAAACAAAAACCGAAACAAGAGTCAGTCATACAGTGACAAAAACATGGTGCAGCCCACAATTATAAAAGGCTTTATTCCCAATCTCTATTATTGCCCTCAAGTCACAGCCAAGCATTTTAATTTGTTCACTGTGTGATAGGAACATAATGTATAATGTACATTATGGTTTTCTTATCCTCAGCACAAGTAACACCACAGAGAATCATGCACATTCGGTGTGTTAAATCAAAATACTTAGCAAAGTTAGGAAGCCATTTTGTTATTAAGAAGGATGACTAATACAATGTATACAAAAGTATATATTTTGCACAATTTATATTTATTCTGCTGGTCAGTGACAGGATCCTTACTTCTGAGCTATCACTAGGTGTTATTTTATTGCATTTTCATCGAGCCATCTGTGTGTCTTTCTGTGTGTGCCTATGAGGTGGGCTGGGCTGGGCTGAGTAACAGGTCCAAATTCACCCAGTTGGCTTTCATACTTAAAGGAGACCTTACAGTTTCTTGTTTTCTAGGTCAGCATCTTAACTATTACACAAAATCTTTACATTCATACTTACCGCTCAAAAGGTTCACAAACATTTTGCTAAAGAAGAATTGGATAAAGTTTCTTGGAACAGAGACTGCAATTCAGACTCATGACCTTCTGGGGGAACACAGAAGGCAATGCAATCTGATGATGTTATGACATCCCTCAGAAGGGGTGTGGTCAATTTTTTAAATCATGGGAGGGATTAAGGATGAAAATAGGAGTGGGCAGTCACCCATTCCCTTAACTACCCACATTCCAAACATGGACTCAATGTGCACAACTAAAATTCAAACATTTTGGCACTTCCATGCAGGAAGGCCACAAATCAGAAAGTGGACATGCAGGCCAAAGAGCCGTGTGTTAAAGCATAATTTGGGGTGCTAGATGCCATGTATGCTATTTTTAGAAGCATAGAGAATGTAGACTGTCCCACAATATTACTGTGTCATATGCTTTTAAAAAATAAGTTTGAAATTCTCACTGCTGAAATCATTTATTCCAGAGCTGTCCCCACTGAATCGTATTAAATCAGCTTGATTAAACAGATTATTCTCATGATAACAGCTGCTTCTTAATTCTCAATATATCAACTGTCTCAATTCTGTCTTTCACTCCATCCAAAAAGCAGAATGTAAATGTAACCAATGTAACCAGATATGTCTCTTTCTGGACATATCTGCCTTGCTTGCAGTATACTACAGGTCTGCCAAGAAATCATTCCCAAGTGGCATAATATAATAATAATCTATACTTTCCATCTAGCAGAGGTACCCATCTAACAGAGGTACCTACAGCATTTGGCAATGACAAAGGTACCTATGTTGCACATTTATAATTTATAAGAGGTAATGGAAGATTGTGAGGAAACCATTTTAAAAGACAGGAGACAGAAGAGAGAGCAAATGTAGTTGGGAACTCACCTGCTAGGGTTGGTAAATCAGGAAATCAGTTGAAAGTAAGGTCACGCAAACAGAGTGAGCAATGAAGGAGAATAGATTAAGAAAATGAAGCAGAGCTACCATAAAGCATTATGCATTCCCTACCACAGCCCTCCCCAACTTGGTGGCTTCCAGATATGGTGAATTAAATATTGAGTTATTCTGGCTGGGGGTTGATGGCAATTCTTGTTAAACGTATCTGGAGGACACTACATTGGGTAAATTTGTCCTGCATTATGTAACACACTATTCAATCCATTTCACAGTTTTCCTGTGTATCAGACATGTCCTAAAGAGACTTTTTTGCAACTACTTCAAAGCAATGCTACACCTAGCTGAAGTAAACAGGAAAAATGAACTCTCTTCTTGATATCCATCCCTTTATAAGCATGGATAATTCATAAAACTCAACTGACTCCTTTTCCCCAGTGAGTTATTTAATTATATTAATCATAAAATTGAGTTAGCAGTTAGTTTTAAGGCATGAAACAACTACAAGCAGGCTGCAGCAACCCATTTATTGATTGACTGATTAATTAAATTTATATGCTGTCCATCTCACCCTGAGGTGATTCTAGACAGCCTAAAACCAATAAAGGCAAGAAGTTAAAATATTAAAACAATATTTATACCAGCACTGACTTAAAAATTAACAAATATTATTACTGACAGTAGACAGAGCTAAAAGTCTGATGTGGGCAGCCCAATTGCCTGATTCTTTTCAGAGCAAGAAAAATACAAATCTTGGCAAAAGAGTGGCAGTATTCAGAGAAAGAATACAAATTGTACATCGACAGATTCTGTTAATATTGCCTTCATTAAGTTTTGTTTACCCCTTAGAAACCCTCCAGCAACATTTGCAAAGCTTTGTTAATCATAGAAAATTTGTTTAATTTTAAACAGGAAAGGCTGGGCTGGGCTTTCAGTTGTTTCTCCTGGCTTCACAATTCGGGTAACATTAATATTAACACTTCTGCATGCTCTGGGTGCGCACAGCACAATGTATACCTAAATTCCATTCTCTTTTACAACACACTCAGTTCCATATTTGACCAAATGAACCTGATAAATTGCTGTATTGAAATGGCATAATTTAGGTATATTTCTCACATAAGTGAAACATTTTCTAGCCCAATTTCCAGAAAGGGAGTCATGTTAGTCTATTATATCAACTTGTTATGATGTCTTAAAGGTTAACAAATAATCCCATGAGCAACCTGGGACAATCCTCTACTTTAAAAAAAAAGGTGATATAGGCCCGAGGACTGTATAAAATTGTGGATTCCTAGCATAAACTTTCATGGCTAACAGTATCTGTGGGGCAAACGCCAGTAATTCTAGTAAAAGCTTATGTGGATATATCTACCTATTCACCTACCAAGCTGTGTCAAATAAATTCTTTATTTGCAGGATCTTGGCAACAGACATCTCATATAAGCAACTATAGTGGAGAATTACAGGGCTAAGATCAGTGGTGGGATTCAAAAAATTTTTTACTACAGATTCTCTGGGCGTGGCTAGGTGGGCGTGGCCATGTGACTGGGAGGATGTGGGTTTTGGGGGGCAGAAACCCCCACCCATTTGGGGGCCTTCTTGGCCTCAGAGGAGCCTCTAGGGGTGGCTTTTTTGCTCCCCAAAGGCTCGTCTGGGGCTCAGGAAGAAAAAAGAAACATAGCATGGGAGGGGCACGCAGCACCCCTCCACACTCTGTTTTGGGACCTTCCTGGCCTCCGAAGAGCCTCGGGGAGGGGCGTTTTTGCTCCCAGAAGGCTCCTTTGGGGCTCAGGAAGGCAAAAAAAATTCCCTCCATTTTTTGCCTTCCTGGACTTCAGCAAGGGGAATCCCGGCATAGCTGATCGTATGAACAGCTGATTTTGGGGAAGGGGAAAAAAAGAAATACCTTAAGGGACCAGCATCAGGCAGGCGGGGTGAGTGAGCATCAAGGTGGGTGGGGCAAACGAGCCAGCGGTGACTGGGTCAGGGGCGTGGCCAGCCAAAACTTACTACCAGTTTGGCGACCCACGCCAAATCCTTGCTATCACAAATCAACTATCTAGATTTGGAAGTACCTCAAACCAGGTTTCAGAGCAGTAGCCCTTTCTTATCACTGTTTCTAAGAAGAGTTGCCTTTGTCTGATCCTGAAAGTATAACAGCTGTCTTGGCCATTAGGCCACTCAATTCTCTACTTTATTGCTTTGAAAAATGAAATGTTTTCTTTTTCTTCTGAAATATAAATTATTTTGAGGCTTTTTCATTTCTCGTATATATTTTTAAAAAATGCAACTTTCTTTTAAATATGAAATTTCAGTTATGTTACTTTAATCAGAAGACGAATGACCAATGTTCTTGTTTCTTAGAAGCCTACATTCAGGCTAGATGTTTAGCAACATCTAGGTTAAACAGGAGAAGGTAAAAGGGCTAGTATGACATCAAAATTACAAAAATTCTACTTCAATGTTGATATATTGATTGCATTCATACACCGTGCAAAGCCAAAAATATGTTATGGCTTAGTGTGTGATATAAATTCCGTAATTATAGTTCCCAAACATGATTTATAACTTAACACTATATGTAAACCTTACCAACTATAGCCTATTCAGAATCCTTAGACAAACAAACCATGTTTCAGTTTGGTGTATGTACCCAGCTATTATAAACAGACATGGGATGCAATCCTACACTCAATATCCATACACTGTCTACAAATTCCACTTCCAAACTTCCTGCACTGTGGGATAAGTCTGATAAAAGAATTTTAATCACATTTGAATTTGCAACCACATTCACCTTGATATTCTTACAAGTCCTTCCAGCAACTGGAAATCTAGTCCACGCAGCACAGGACAGGCTAGATTGATTCAGCATACTTTTTGAAAAATGGAGTTAATAACTACTTATCAAATTTAACAAGGATCCAGGTAGAGATGTACAATCTTAGCAAAATCAACCTCTACTTGATTCTAGCAAGAATGAAACTTCAACAAGACTTCTTCCTTTCAGAGATGGGGGGAGCCTTTGAGATTTACTGAGAATGGTGTTGTCGTTGTGTACCATCTTCTCAAACTACATGTTATGTGCCCTCTGGAATGATGGAGTCAGGTGGCAAATACATTTAATAAATTATTATCCAGTATCCTTGCTTTTCCCAATATGTACTTCACCCCAGTAAACTTAAGAGTGTTAAAAAGGAGATGAGCCAAAAACCTGGGTGAGCTATTATATTTACCTTGAATGCTCAGCATTTGTCCCAACTTCAGTGCAGCACCTCGAACCTTGCACAGGGTACTCACAATTCTTTCAGCATTTGCTTCAGAGAGAAATGGGCTGGAATCCAAAACAGCCTTCTTTCCTGAGGACCAGCAGAGTAAAAGATATTTAGAAAATTAAAGGAATGGGTGCTAATACATGTACTCAACTTATGACCACATTTATGTTGCTAAGTCAGAAATTTCTGAAGTGGGTTCTGCTCCATTTTACGACTTTTCTCACATTTGTTGAGTGAATCACTGCAATTCTTAAATTAGTAACACGGTTGTTAAGTGAATCTGGTTTCCCCATTGACTTTGCTTGTCAGGAGGTCACAAAAAAGGATCACATGAGCCCAGGACACTGCAACCCTCATGAATGTGACTCAGTTGTCAAGCATCTAAATGAAAACCATGTGACCCTCGGGATGCTGCAAGGTCATAAGTGTGAAAAAATGGTCGTAAGTTACATTTTTCAGTGCCATTGTAACTTTGAAGGGTCACTAAATGAACTGTCAAGGACTACTTGTATACAGATTTCCTTTGTACTAGCACCATTAACACATCGTACAAATAACTCAATCTCAGAACTATTTAAAAAATAATAATAATATGGTCACATATCCTTAGGAGTTAAAGATAAAGCTGTTTACAGCATGGGAAAGTAACAGCTCAAGCTAAATACAATTCTCCTCCTCCCTATCCCCATCATCTTGAATTTATCTCTTCTGGTCACAAATGGATCTCCAGCAAGTAACATATTAAAGAGAAAGTTAATGATTAAAGAAGTCAAGAGTCCTTTTCTAAAATACCAAACAAATAGTATCCGTAATGTGAGAAATGAGAAAACTCAAGCATTCAGTTCTACGCAATTGCCAAAAGCCAAAATGTACACTATATAGCAAGATATATACCTTAAATCCTGTTTAAAACAATTCTTAACTACAAACAATTCTAGAACCATTCCTTTTCCCTTCTCCCGCTGGTCCTCAAAACCGGAATTGTTGGGGGTCACTGTGCTAGGGGACAGCAAACTTTATTTTTTACATATACACATTAAACCTTACAAAAACTTAAGAGAAATATTTTGATTCCAATTCAGATGACCAAGTTTGTATTTATTCACCAGGAAAGAATGGGAATGCCAGAATTTAATGCTAGCTATTAAAGCATACGTCAATATGAAAATCCTACTGAGATTATTTTTAGCAATGTCTACAAATTGTACAATTACATAATTATAATAATTATAATTATATAATATAATTATAAAATTATATAATTAAATGTTATAAACAGAAAATTAAAGTTAATGAAAAATAAAGCACAAACTGATTTATTTCTATGCTATGGCTCTATATGCAGCCAAAACATTTGAAAATATTTTAGCTTATTAAGTTGAAATATGGTCAAGAAAAACATGCAAAGCTACACAGCCTTCCACTGCAACTCCAGGACAAATTGAAAAGTCAACCAGTTGAGAAAGTCTGCCAGTTCCTTGGAGACTGTGATTAGAAGACATATTATCCATTATACTATGTTTTTCATCAAATCATAAAAACTTCACAAATGTCTACATTCTCTGGTTCAATAACTATGTTTTTGTTTTTGCAATACTGAAACTTAAATCATGCCCCTGAACTTTTAATAAAGTTGACCTTCAAGTTCATTCATCCCTCAACACAAGAGGGCGTATCAAGATTGAATTTCATTTTGTATCCCTGGATAAACTGTCCTTTTACCGAATGTGGCTTGTATATCTCCCACCAAAACCACTACAAGGTTTCTGAAAGGCAAAGTTAATCAAAAAGCTTTTTTAAACATTGTTTGGTAGTACAGTAAGTCTCATCTGCAATTGAAATAAGCACTTCCTTGCCAACACATAGTTTATTTAAAATAATTTGGCTGTAACAGCCATTGAGCTGAAGGGTCCAATACTTAAATATATACGTATACTTCCACAAACCTATGGTCGGCAGCTTTCTACTCTATGGCAAACCACAACTTGGCATTAGCTGTAGTGAAAATAAATTTGTGTTTTTCATCAAATATTTCTGGAGAAAATAGAGAAACCACCCACAGACTGTTTACATCTGTATTTCTGAATGTCTATATATTGTGCAGCAAAAGAAATTTGGTTGAGCATTAAAACTGTTATTGCAAAATGTTGCAAAACTAAAAAGCGTGCTTCACTGGTTCAGTGATGATTAAAAATGTGGGGGGGGGAACATGCATTTCGATAAAAATATACAAAACAAAACAACTCTTCACTGAAAAGATAAATTCAATCAAAATTGGCCACCATTTATTAGTTACAATGACATTTTAAACAAAGATACTGAATCCAAATATGTGAAATATTATTTTCATCAAGATTACACACATGTATGTGTTCTTCCAATTAATTTGGTCTTTTCTAAAATAAGTTCACTGGAATAGGCAGTTGTTGATTTAATGTTGCATTATTTGGATATTTGTTTGGTGTCATTTTTGTTCTGTGCCTGTTCTGTCTGGCAAAATTCTTAACAAGTATACTTCTATGGTATAAACATGAGAATTCAGAATGTTATCACTTGACTTTCCAATTCGGTGCCCACGAGATACTATTTGAAAACTAACATTCCTAAAAAAACCACCAGGTTAAGGAAGGTTGCCATAACTGATGGCAAAAATACGGCCTTCTGTGAAGCAAATTCTGCTCTCTTTTTTTCAGCACCTAATTTCAGTAAAAGTTACACTACAAGTGGATTTTCTCATTTGAAGACTGCTTTGTGGCTCTTTAACTATATACTAAGAAAAAGGTTATTAAGGAATTCAAATGGGAGGTGGGGAAGAACATGTCCATTATTTTAGCCACAGGCCTGAAGCTTCTATGCCTTGACCCAACTACAAGCACAAAATAAACCTGCTGCTCTTGTTGACAAGGTGACATCAACCCCCGGAGGGGCTGGGCGGGGGGGACACACACAAAGCTCTAATTGCAAGCTCTCTGGAATGACTGACAGAAGAGACAGGTGGAAAATCCAGCTGGGAAGACAAAAAAGAGCTAAATGGAAAAAATGTATTATTTCAATAGCACAGAGCCAAGTAGGCACAGGCCTCAAAATGGACCCTCTCGATATTCACATTTGTTTCATAGGTATTATGTTGTGTTATGATATGGAAACCTATAAGCTATGCATAACAGTAGCAAAAAAATTGCTAGACAAAGTAGTATTTGAACTTGAAAGCCACACAAAAATGTCTAAGGCTCTTCTGTATTAAGGCTCTTCAAATTAGTAGAAAACAAAAGCCCTAAACAATTAATTTCTCTTTTTATTTAAACTCACAAAATAAGATCAATCTGCCCCCATTTCTCCAGCTTTAAACTGGTTAGCAGCCACAAGTTTAATTTCTTATAATTAGTTTTGTTCTGCCTGCATTCAGGTCAGGGAGTGCCCAGTTAAACAAAGTACTGTTTGAAAACAGGGAAATGTAAATAGAACGGATTGCACAACCAACTTCCTGGGAAAGGTCTGCTGAAACCAGGCTGCAGCAAAGAAATGCTTTCAAGGATTCTGCCAATGGTGTCAATGCACTCACACTGAATGTCTCATCTTTCTATCCATGCAGTTTACAGTACAGCATATTCTGTACTTATGAATTTGTCGTGTTTTTTTTCAACCATTTTCAGCTGACCACAGGTAATTTTGCACCGTTTTCTGAAGTTACTATTTTATTTGTATAGAGTGAATGTCCATAGAAGTGCACAGATAATATGCATGCCTGCTTCTCAAGACTCTTTCAGATACCATGACAGATACCATGATAGTAATAAATACTCTTTACTCTGCCCTTAGCTTATAACTATTGCCCCAGAAGTCCTATTGTACAAGTTACAAACTCAGCATTTTGGACAAAGTTGACATGTATTGTCAAATTTTAAATACCATTTTATTGCTATTAATTCAGTGTGCTTTTGTTTGATAATTATATACTATATTGAGAGCATACAAAGAAATACAACATTTGAAAGCTATTTATATATAGCTTTTCCTGATCCACTGACTGATCCACTAATTGTTCTTATTGTCAGGAAATTTCTCATTAGTTCCAGATTGTATCTTCCTCGGACAAGCTTCCCTCCATTGCTTCTTAACCTGCCTCCAGGTTCTCTGGAGAATAAATCGACCCCCTCTTTCCTGTCACAGTCTTTCAAGTATTAAAAGACAGCTATGTCACGCCTAATCCTTCTCTTCCTTAAATTAAACATACCTAGTATCTTGTTACCATACCTAGCAAAATGACTATACAGGTAGTCCTTGATTTACAACAGTTCGTTTAGTGATCAAAGTTACAACAGCACTGAAAAAAGTGACTTAGGACCGTTTTTCAGTTTTGACCATTCTCGTATCCCCATGATCATGTGATCAAAATTCAGGTGCTTGGCAACTGATTCAGACCATTGCTGTGTCTCAAGGTTACGTGATCACCTTTTACGACCTTCTGACAAGCGAAGTCAATGGGGAAGCCAGATTCACTTAGCAATTGGTTTACTCACTTATCAACTGCAGTGATTCACTTAACAACTGAGGCAAGAAAGGTCATAAAATGGGACAAAAATCGCTTAACAAATAGTTCACTTAACATTTTGAGCTTAATTGTGGTCGTAAGCCAAGGACTACCTGTAAAAAAGGTTAGTCTGTACATATTAAACATCAAGGTCTTGTCAACGTCACATAAGACAGTAGTATTATGGAAATGTATTGTTTTCCTTCAAAGCTAAATGGCCAGATAACAGCAGAAAAAATATTCTGGTTGGAATTTACAGTTAGATTTCAAGCTGAGGTATAATTACAAGTTACTTATGTTATTTATATTACTCCCTATATACATTCTTCAAGAAGCTGTTGCAAAAATGACAGCTGCCCATTATTTAGTAGGTTAGGACAACGACACTGAACTTCTTGTCAATGTTTTGCATAATGACACTCGGCCACTAACAATGTTAAAGTATTCTTTGTTGAAGTAATTGAGAGTGCCAAAATATGTCTAAGCAGCCCAAAATGTGGCAACAAAATGTCTGCATGATACTCTTTTTCTTGCACAAGTAAAGGCATCTTATCTATATCTGTCAAGCATCTTATCTATATCTGTCAAGCATATCTGTGCCTTGGACAGAATAAAGTCCAACCTGCTTCACATCCCCTTACCTTAATGAACTCTAATTGGGCAAGTTCAGTTGTAAGACAGCAATATTAGTAAAATAATGTCCTCTTGCCACATATTTTTGTAATAATCCTGTACCTTTATCTTAGATTCCTTTTAATGTAACCTTTATTTCAGCACCTGACTGTTCATAGACAAACAGTAGAGATTTTAAAAAGAACAGCTATATTTTAAATCTATGTACACACAAAACATAGGGCATCGACATAAACACAAATCTAAGAGGAAAAAAATAAGTCAGTTTTCAAAATATTGTTCAAAGATCACAGTATAACAAGACAATCCAGCATGAATATTTTGTTAAACAAACAGGTTAGACATCTGCATTGACCAAATCCAAGACACAGATGATTTATTTTCCTCATTCTCAGTTCATAGGTTAGTTTTTTCCCCAATCCTTTTTAAGGGACAAGAGGCAGTCTTTGTCTTCCTTTAATGAACAGCATCATCACCACCATTATTCTTAAAATATTAAATCAAAAGAAGTAAGAAATGCAGACAATTTCTGGGAAAAAGAGAAACTAAAAGCAGAAAGTATGCTGACACAATTATCCATTAATACAACTATTTCAAAGAGTTGTTATTCTCTGTGCTTGCATAACATGCCTTGATTAAAAACAAGGAGCGTTCAGAAACTGGGAGCTCTTATTAATAGCAAACAAAGAAAAACTCACCATTGCGCTCTTCAGGTCTAAGACTCTTCTTTGCAACCTCTGCCAATGCTCCAATGCCAAGACCAACAGCTAAACCTAAAATGAACAAAGAAATCAAAAAGGAGGAAGAGGAAGTAAGTTAAAATGCTACTGGCATAGTTACATCTTCATGTGTATCAATAAGTATCAATTCTGAAACTCTTTCTAGGACATTTAATTGAAATCTGAAACATTATTTTTCCTCATTTTTCAGTGTTCACTATTATTACTGGACATATATAATCAAGTCAGGTTTATTAAGCAACATTTACACAAAATTATAGTCAAGATTAGACTAGGTTCTAAGCATTTACTGTAGGAAATATTTATTAGTATTTATAAGGCCATCCAATTCTACAAAGACTCTGGGTAGCACACATTTTATTTAAATTTACATTATATATTTCAACTGCATTTGTGCAGATATATATTGAAGATTCCAGCTGAGTATGCTCAGTTGCCAGACAATGCCTTTATCAGGATGTTGTTTTTCCTTGGAGTTTCATAATGAAAACCTCTGCGTAGGACACTAAGTGAACTGCTTCTTCTTCGTTCTTCATTTTCTCAGGTTCAAGATAAATCCTAGCCATTTCCTTTTCATGGGAGCCGGTTTGGTATAGTTGTTAAGGCAGTGGTTCCCAACCTTTTTTTCACCCCGCACCCCTAAAGAAATTTCACTCGAACCTCGCACCCCCTGGAATAAATAATAAATAAAAATGCCAACATATAGCCAATATCCTATTATTTACCTGGACTTTTCTCGCACCCCCTGGAATATCGTCTCGCACCCCCAGGGGGTGCATGCATCCCAGGTTGGGAACCCCTGTGTTAAGGCATCAAACTATAAACTGGGAGACCATGAATTCTAATCCTGCCTTCAGGTCAAAAGTAACTGGGTGACCTTGGGTTAATCACTCCTTCTCAGAAAGGAGGCAATGGTAAACCACATCTTAAAAACCTTGCCAAGAAAACTGCAAGGATTTGTCCAGGCTGTTATCAGGAGACAAAAAAATTGACTCAAAAACAAACATGCACAGACACCACATACACACGCAAAGAATAATTTCAGTAGAGTACTTTTCAGGGAGGTAACTATATACAATACCTGCAGGATGTTTACCGTACTCCCAGTACAGTATACTCTGAACCTTCTAGGTTCTAAAAAATGTCACAAATTGCAATCACGGGGCTGGTTGTAAATGCAAGCCAAGCCCCAAATTATGGTCATGTGACCACAGGGGCAGACCATAACTTCTAATTTAAATTGTAATGGACTTGTTTGGAAGCCATTAATTCAAAGCATTAATGTTAATGTTAAACCAAGAGTTGCAAGTCAAGGGCTACCTGTATTTATTTATTATTTCTATTAAATATGTATGCCGCCCATCTCACTAACAAGAAACTCTGGGAGGCTTACAATGTCACAAACAGCTGTACAAAACAATTAAGAGATTTAAACCATTAGGTATTAAAAGTTAAAACATTAAAATTAACAACACTTGTTGCCCTTAAAAGAGGATTGAGAGCATTAGCCCAGTACTCCAAGGAAGACCAACTAGAATTCAGTTACCAGAAAATTAAAAACATGGCATTTGCCAAAAGGTCCAAGAGTCATTCCTGGAGCACACATGGCCACAAGATTGCACAGGTCTCCTGGGGTACTTCTTACTCATTATCTGGGGTAATCCTTCAGTAGGAAAGGCTACAGGTACTACTCTTGCTAAAAAAAAAAAAAAGGCACAAATGACCTCATCTTAAATCCCTCAGATTTCTTAAGGCCAGACATGGCCACTTGGCCATATATCTGCAACTCTCAAATTATTTGGAGACCAAAGAATGAAAGAAAAAGGGTATGCTTAGAGAAAGATCTAATTGTTTTGACTATATGATTTAAAATTATGTTAAGTCTATTAATGTGTACAAAGAAAGGAATCAATCTGACTGATTTGGATGTTTTGATGAAAGACTGAGAGAATCAGTAAAAAATAAAAGATGAAGGATGATGAAGGATTCTCAATGTAACACAGACCACCTTTAAAAAGTGAGTCTTGAGAGAAAAAACTGATGGGGTTTTTTAAAACCAAAGTAAAAACAGAATGAGTATAGAAATAGAACACATAACTTTTCTATGAAAAAGTTTTATAAGATTACCACCAAATAGAATGAATGAAAAATGGGTGCAAGGGAATATGCAAACTGCTTGCATTAAGTAAGAATTCAGAGAGGCATGAGGAATTAAAATGGTAGAAAATAAAGATGTTTAGCAAAATGAAAAAGAAAAGATGCTAGGGATGAGAATGCACATAAAAGAATGATTGCTTCAAAATACAAAATAAAATATCACACATCGTATAATGTGTGATATTAATTGATTGTGTGCTATCAAGTTGTTTTCAACTCCTAGTGACCACATAAATAGGTTTTCTCCATGATGATCTGTCCCTAAGTTATTCTTTCAGGTCTTCCAATGGTGCACTCAATCCCACTGAAACAGAGTCCATCCACCTTGCTGGTGACCATTCTCTTCTTCTCTTTCCTTGTGCAATATATCCATACAACGTGTACACAGAGAAAAGGAACATTGCAAAGAATGTAACCACAAAGAATAAGGAAAGTCCACCTTTTGAAAATGGGTGAAAAGGAATTATGAAGTCCTTAGTTCTCTATGAGCTTGGATGTTTTGCTTGCAGATATTTAGTTCCAGACCAAGTAACTTCAGGGCTAAACTAGTTCTCTCACCTGCACCGTATTACAAATATATCACAATCTTCTATATTTCTGAATCAGGTAAACTAAAGTTTTATTCTGTCCTAAAAATCTGGTCAAATAATAATTCCAAACTATTTGTGTGCTATTTCCTCTCTCCAATTTGTATTGATTCAGCCAAAACAGCAGCATATGTTTTGTCTAAAGTCAGGAAAAAGGAATCTGTGTAAACTTAAAATTCCTTAAGACTCTCCCTCATACCATAAAATCATACTGTTTGTTATAACATCTAAATGAGTCTACTTAAATTCTAAGGAAGAAAGCATTTTAAAACATCCACTGATACTCTTAAAAGGAAATCTTGGAAGTATACCTTCACATCATAAAGAAAATTTGTTAAGACATGAGCAAATTTATGCTCCAAGTTTAATTAAGTTTCGTTGCCATGAGGGATCTAACCCAGCAGCCCTGTGGATTTGAGCTTTGCTTGTTTGCCGGACTGGTTTTTGGCATGCCTGAAACAGACTGAGGGTTGAGGATCCCTGATCTAACATATAGGGCCACTTTGTCCCACATTTCCACTCTCAGTCAAGCATGTACTGTTCAAGCCAATAACTTTGCCTGGCCTGTTCAGCATCACCTTCTGATCTTTCCATTCTAGCACATTCTTGGCCCACTTAAAAGCAATAGGTCCAACCCCTCTTTCAATCAACTGTTATAAATAGAGAAAGTAGATTTTAACACAACAACTTGAGTTTCTCCATTTGAACTATAACAGCAATAGAACACTGCAGAAGTGTGGCTATAGAACTTGAGAAACACATTGGCTTATAGCTTCAAATGCAAAGCTATAAATGTATTTGTTCAAATGAACAAAACCATGGCAGACCCATTTCCTATTCTATCTCACAAAACCAGCTTCCAATACAAAATTGCAGAAGCCATAAAATCTTCCCACTATCATCTCATATAGCAGGAACACGACTATTAGAATTAGTAAAATGCTTCCATATAAAGAGTGTTTCATCAATTTCAGAAGCAACAGTACGTCAAAGCACAAAAGGATTATGTTAATATGGCCAGTTTTCTGAGGAAATTTGTTAACATTCCAACCTTTGCAACCCAGCCCGGGGCTGGGGGGGGAGGGGTGGGGGGACGGGCACGGGCACAACCACTCGTATGCAGCTTGACTTGTGCCAGTGGTACACACGGCCCACCACTCAAGCTCTGCTTGTGTGCATGCATGTCAGCCTGCCACTCACAGGGCCCAGTTCCGAATAGGCCATCTTCTTGCACATACATGTATGTCACACAAAAACTGTGTCAAATACAATAGCTTTTTTAAAGTGCTAAAAGACTCCAATGGCCACAGAAAGAAATAATTTCTGATGCTACATTAAACATCTACAATTTTTTACAGGACTGATTATATTCAACAAACGGGAAGTATATACAACAGGCACAAGTGGTTAAGAGACAAAAATGGCACTCATGCAGTCATTTCAACTACTTACTCTTTTCTATTTCATGGGATAGTATATAGTACATACAGAGGCCTGTGGTAACTTGCCTAGTAAAAGCCAAGTTCCTTATCACTCTGTTATACAAACAGAAATGTTCAAAAATATATAGAAGTAAATATTATCTGGAGAAATGAAAATAAAGGATAGATGCCAACTCTGGCTATAAATAGGAAAGGTCATAAAACAGAGAGGCTTCTCTTTTAACTAATGTGTGCTCACTTCACATTGGCTGCCAAAAAGGTCTGGTGAAAGGTGACATTCCCTCTCCTCCTACCCCATGCTTCTCCAGCCTACCAATTTCCATAGTATTAGACAACTTTCAATTAATAGACGAAAAATCTCAGAACCTTGTCTCCTCTCTAAACATGAGTTGATACAGAAAGCATTAGTTGAAGTATTACCAATACATTATTACAACTAAAATCATCAAAAGACTGGGGATTGTAGAAAAAAGGTGGCTGGAAGTGATCTATCTATTCAATTGTGTTCATAAAAAACGTTCCCTTAATATTTGTGAAATTGTTTTAAACATTTCTAAAATGTAATAAGCAGCTAGCACTATTTAGTTGTTAAATTATTTTACATAGCCTTCAGAGAAAATTGTCCTGAAATTCAATTGATTCCTAAAAGAAATCTTGGGTCCTATCCGCCAGGGAATTACATCTGATGGAACTCAAAAGGTTGGTCTTCTCTGCCACAGTGCCCATCTTGTGGAAACTTCTCCACCCAGGAGTGAGATTAGCTCTATTCGTCTCAGTATTTTGTAAGCCCCTCAAAACCAGGCCATTTTGTCAGAGCTTGTAATCCCAGGAAATTGGGAAGACCTTGAAATGGCTCCTTTATTGTGGTTTATATTATATTATATCCTCTTCTGTTTTCTATTTTTTAATACTTGTTTTAATTGGGGCTGTGTGTGTGAGAGAGAGAGAGAGAGAGAGATGTACAACACTTAATTAAATATATAGCATCGCTTTTATATGAGTTGGGCAGCTGTGCAAAAATAAATAAAATACTGTAAAATAAATAAAATACTGTAAAATAAATAAAATTAAATTAAAATTTAAAATTTAAAAAATATTTTTCATGAAGTTTCATTATTGAATGAAAGGTTTGGAACCCCAATATATTAGTTTTAATACAGCACGTGTTGTATCATTATATTTAAAAATGAACATTTATATTTTTATTATTGATAGTTACTTTCCATTTTTTTCTGGCTTTGAGGAACAGCTCTCTCTACCCTTCATTCCCTCATCTCTCCTGTGTTTTATCAAAGACTGTGAGAGCCAGAGCACAGGGCCATCTGTCTTTACAAACAGATAAACAACTTTTTCTCTAACTGTAACATGCAGGTCTTTTCAGAATTTCCCATCTTCAGATCCCTTTTCCCCCCCCTACATTAAGAGACTCACCTCCAAAGTTAGCAAGTCTTCCAATTCGAGTAACAGGCACTTTTCGCTCACGGGCACGTTCACTGAGCTGCAAAAAAAGCATAAACAGATGCTTGATCTGCTAATAAACAATAAAAAAATCTTTCCCAAGCCGATGGTCTAAAATAGTTTTCCCACCAAATGCTAGGAATTTCTGCCACACAAATAACATATTTCAAAATTATTTAAAGAAACACAGAGCTCTTCTCATCTACCCAAATTTTACATCTGTTCACCAATTCATGAGACTATTAGAAATGCAGCCATTTATACAAGTACTTTGTTTCTCCTATCCTAGAGTACTTGGTTTGATGAGTATTTTGTTCTTCAAAAAATGAAACAAAATGAACAAGGAATTATAATTATTTGTCTTCACTTAATCAGAATAAGCACTGATGTCAACTTCAAATCCCATTTTAATGTGTATCCAATTTTAGGCAGAACTTGGCCTTTCTTGGCTGTAATTTCGCCTGCTGTACTGTAGGTCCCTTGTTTTTGTTTTTTTTTTGCTTTCCATGGGATCAAAAATTGCATGTTCCCCAAGTCTTCATTTCAAGAAACATCAGATGGGCATTAATTACGACCAGAAGCTGTGAGGAAACAGGAGAATTACTACTTAAAAGAGGCTTTCCTCTAAAACTGTTCTTCATACTTTTTGTTAACTTCTTTTCCAATACACAAATTCAGTAGAATAGCATTTTTGTTTTAAAGCAATGTATACTTAGGATCATTTCCTAAATCATCGTAATCTTTCAGTCTTTGCAGTGCTATAATATGTTCTATTCAATTGTATCTTTTTAAGTTGCATTCCTTAACATAATGTGCTCCTTTGGACTATTGGACTTCAATTCCAGTGATGGGATTCAAAAACTTTTACTACCAGTTCTGTGGGCGTGGCTTGGTGAGCATTGGCAGGGGAAGGATACTGTAAAATCTCCAGTCAGAGGTGGTATATGCCGGTTCTCCGAACTACTCAAAATTTCCACTGCCAATCAGAACCTGCTGAATACCACCTCTGTTCAATTCCCATAATTCCAACCCAGCATGGCCAATAGAATTATAGGAACTGAATCACAATATATTTGGAGGTATAGAATAAACAGAATTTTCTTTTCTAAAAAAAAATCCAAAGCAAAAAGAATGATAAGCAAACTTTGCTGCACCTGTTTGACTTTTAATTTCATGGACAGAAAAAAAAAACCTTAATACATATTAGCTCCTTAGCCATTCCAACAATTTAGCAAAATATCAAATGTCCAGCAAAGGAAAGATGAACACCTGTTAAATGTTAAAAAGAAGAAGCCTATTTCTAGGGAATATCATGACCTTTCTAAACAGAAATCTGGTTGTTAGGAAAGCTGAACTAATTTTGAGAGGACACCACATACATCCAGTTTAGAAAAGCAACACTAAATAAAATACTAGATTATTTTAAGCTCTCCCTACTCCGAGGTTTGATTGCCAAGACTTCAAAGATAGCATTCCACAAAAACACTCATGAAAAAAATATTTTTAAAAAATCCCAATTCAAGATACATTAATCAGCTGGGTAGAGGGCCTTTTAATTAAAAAGAAACAATGTTAATAAGTAGCTTAGAAATGTGCATGATTCATAAGTTTAAAAAGCTAGGAAGAGAACAAAATCTGTGCACATTTATCTGAACATAAAATCTCTCTACCAGTCCATTCCAGGAACATTCAATCAGAAAGAAAACAAATTCATATAAATAAGCAACAGGCAGATTCACACATTATGTTATTTCCCTAAAAAAGGGCAAGATACGCTAGAGTTCCAAGATACAAGCCAGCTAGGAACTTGTAGGACAATTACCTTAAATAAAAATAAAAATTGCCTAATTATACATGAATATAATAAAGGCGTTAGCTTTTCTCAGTATATTTCACACTGTATGTACTGGTCTATAAGACAGGCCAAAAGTTTGGTTAATTAAAAACAATAAGAACTACCATATATCCCAACACAACCCAGACACTAAGTGGCTAGGAGTGAAACAGTGGGACTAGTCACACATACTAGTTGCCATAACAGAAGTTTTTCCACTTCCACGAAATAACATACTTACCATCTGTTTGTGAGGCTTTTGCTGTGGATCTGCTTTAGCTTGCCTGGCTTTGTCAATGTCTTCAGCTGTTAATCCACCAACAGGGGAATGGTCTTGGTGAAAAGGCCGGATTTGTCCAAAGACAAGAGCAAAAGGATTCCCAGGGTCCCTAAAGCCTTCAAACATCTTTGTATTTATTTTGGCAGAAATGGGATTCTGACTTGCAGTAGCATCTTCACTCCCACCACTTTGAACAGGTCCTTTGACATTATAAGAATAAGATGGGCCCTCTGTACCACTGTGCTTGTAAGGCTGGTCTTGAGGAGAAGAAAAGTCCTTTGTAATGCCTCCCAGCTCTGATTCTGAAAAGCTATATTCTTTACCAAAGTCTTCACCGATATCTTTCAAGTTTTCCTGTTGTTTGCCCAGTTCCTGCAAACAAAGCACTGAAATGAATTCTCCAGTAAAACATGGTGAACTATCAAAAGAAAGCAATGAACGTGATACAATGAATATGAATGTGGGCAAATCTGGGAGACAGTGGAGCACATGGCGGCCTAGTATGCTATGATCCATGGGATCACAATGAGTTGGACACAACTTCGTAACTGAACAACAATATCAAAAGTCCTCACACTAACTGAAAACACAAAAATAATATGAAAACAAATATACTGAGTTATCAGTGCTTTTTCAAAGAGGCAAAGTTGTAGTCTTCAGATAACTACTTCTGTCTCTGCAAATTTATGCTGCCTTCAGACTGACTGCCTTACTGCCTGTCTCAGCCCAAGTGAACTCTGCCAACAGCATGCTAGAACTTTCTTGTAAGTGTGCCCAAAGTCACTTCCTTTGATGCCCTTAAGGTTTTCTGCCCCATTTGACTTTTGCTTTATCACTGGTTACATAACCACTCCAGCCATTCAGTAATGGGCAAAATTTCATCGTCTCCCACAAACCGCAATCATAACACCAAGCCTATATCCTTACATTTTAGAGTAAAATATTTCATCAAGTGAAATATTTCACTGAATATTATTATCTCTTCGTGGAAAGTTTGTCAATGCAAGATTATAATAATTCCCAGATTAGTGCAATGTAGCTATATTATTTTCAAATACATTTTAAAAAAAATTTCAGTATATATTAAAAAACTCAGGCGGTACTGAATAAAAAATTCTTAGGCTTTTTAAATGCAAGGCATGGGGGGGGGGGAGAGACAATAGCAAGTATTTATCAATTAAAGGGAAAAGAGACAAGCAAAATCAAACAAATACATAGCAATAGTTTTACCTGCATTTTCCCCATAGCAGCACTGAACTGTTCCTCAGCAACCGCCTGAAAGCTTCGGGCTATGGTTAATGCGTCCCCACCAAGGATTACTTGTCTTAGCTGTCCTGCCTGTGTCTCTAGGACTGCCTTACTGAGCTTTGTCAGCCCTCGCATCATCATGATGGCATCACTTGCCATGACTAATCACCTCCAACACTGGAAGACATAAGATAACAGTCAGGTAAAACCGTGAGAGTCCATGAATACACAAAGGCATTTGCTCATAACAGGGTGATTACAATGGAACATGGGAATGACCTTGGAACAAGGAAACAATCAGACAAGAGAGGACCCATACTAATGGATCAAGCAGTTAAAAGTGGGGGTGAGAAATTTTGTACTTTCAGACTTGTCAGATTCTGTTACGTGGCTTTACAATAAAGTAGATTTAATTCACCTAGTTTTGTTTCCTATCTTACTTACTTTTACAGAGCTAAATGAAAAGTTCCCTTCTCAGGTAAACAAAAAACTCATCATTGATGTACATGGATTCCCGTCTATGCTACATACAGATGTATAACTAACCTTATTTGTCTATATAAGATCTGTACATAAATATCTGGCCTGAAAGAGATGCTATACGTTTTTTGGCTATGAAACTAGTGGCAATATTCTTCTGAACCTTGTCTGTTGCCTGTAATTCTAAGCAATGGGAAACCCACATCACATTTTCAGCTCCTGACCTGCTTTTTAAAAAATTTTTAGAGCTCCTCAAGGTGTTATTGCTGAAATATAGCAGAAATTATCATTATAGAAAGGCGTGATTTTTGTGGGAAAGGAAAATACACACTGTAAAATATTTATTAATTTAAAAATGCCATTCTCAAACTGCAAAAAATAAACCCCAAAAGGACAAGACTCCAATCTTACTTCCTGCTATGACATAGTCCCCTTAGTACTTTTTTCTGCTTTGCTCACTGCCATACCTTCAGCACACTTTTTTCTTGACTTCGGCGACATGCCATAAAAGTGTTAATATAAATTTCATCCCTATCAAAGTCATCTAACTATACTTGAGAATCAAATTAATTTTGAGAAACCTTTCCTTTTGACTCAGTGCACAATTAACATATAAAAACACTACAATAAAACCCCTAATTGTAAACTGCCCAGAGTCATATATGTGAAATGGGTAGTGTAGAAATTTAATAACAATACTTATTTGCTATTTCTATCTTAATATTTTGTTTAAATACCACAGTTACTTCACTCAACATCCTGGCCAACCGTCGAAAAAACATATAATAAATTCCTTCTTCTGAATGATTTCTGTTTTTGAAGCAGCAAAACCCATATGCCATGCACTGAACAGGAGATCTTTCCTCAAAAGGAAAGATATTAGTATTAGTAATATTAGTACATGCAACTTGCCAGCACTTTTGTGAAGGTCCTAGGGGCCAATGACAGTTCGAATGGCAGGGCCTTGGATTGATAATGGCCTCCCACATAATAGAACCTGAGAAACCTCCGATGGGAGGGGTAGATGGGGATGTGGAAGTAGGCCTCCATCAGATTGATGGACGTTAGATCGCCCCCCCCCCCGGCTCTCCAAGATGAACTGCAGAGATTACATCTTGAATCTCTTGTATTCTAAATGAGCATTGAGCTTTTTGAGATCCAGGATCGCTCTCCACCCCCACGAGGACTTGGGAACTACAAATAGAATGGAAAAAAACCCATGTCCCCTTCTGGTCCTCTGGTACCGGCTCGATGGCCTGGATGTCCAGCAAATGCTGGACCGTGTCCATGAGCTTTCTCCTTACGTGGTTCTTGGAGGTTGGGCAACAGGTAAAGGTCCCCGGAGGAGTGGACAGAAAATCCAGGGTGAGACTGAATCACACTGTTTTCAGGACCCAGAAATCAGATGTGAGGGTCTCCCATCGGTCTGCAAATAGGGCCAGATGGCCACCGATGGGAGGAAGGGTCTGGCAGTCATTTGAACAGATGGTAGGGATGACCACCTGTGCCAAGAAAGGTCCATTTAGATTGAAACTGTTGTTTGTTTCTATCTCAAAATCCTGACCTATCTGTGGGTCGATCTGATCTGGGCTGGTAGGACCTTTAGAATTGCGAGAATTCCTGGCCTGAGTCTGAGGAACGAAATGGCTGTCTATGAGTGAAGGGAGAAGCCCTCCTATCAGCCCCCCTAGTAAGAGAGGACGACACCTTTCTCATCTTTATTCTCAACTATGAAGGGATTTAAGGCCTCTCCAAATAGGGAAGAACCCGTGTAGGGGGAAGAGGCCACTTTCCATTTGGTTCTAGCATCTGCTTGCCACTGTCATAGCCACACAGCAAACGACAAGCAGTGATGTTGGAGGCCAGGGCCTTGGAGGAGAATCGGGCTGCATGTAGGGAGGAGTCAGCCACAAATTCAGCGGCCGCCACCAGTTTTTTGATGTCCTGATGCATTCTGATTTCCTTAGGGGGAATCCTAGCCTATAATTAGTGAAGCCAGAGAAGGGATGTCCAAGTGAAAAAGGAGGTGACCGCAGCTGTTTTAACTGCCCAGGCGTTGGCCTGGTGTGTTCTGCGGAAATTTTGTTCTGCCTTTTTGTCCTCTGTCTTAAGAGCCTCTGCTATGTCACCTGATATTGCAGAGGGAGAGACCAAAAACGCCAAAGGTTCATCCAGAGGGGAAAGTTGAAGTGACTCGGAGAGGAACCATATTGAAAAAAAAATTATCATTGCCCCCTGGAGTGGGGAAGGATCCAGGCTGTGCCCATTATCTCTGAACTATGTCCAAAAATAACTTGGGACAAGGAATCTCCTGATGGAGAATTGTAGGTTCAGAAAAAAACCCTGCTATTGGGTCCCTGAGTATCAGGTAAAGCAGTTGGTATAGTGGGCGGAGGATCAATTTGGGCAGTGGTCCTAATCTTGTGGAGGAGGGATTTAAACAGTCCAGAGCTAAACAGGCCTGTGAACAGGGGTGGATCAGGTGACAGGTCCTCATCTGATAAGAACCCCTGCTCCCCCTGAATTTCCTCCTCCCTCTCAGATGCCCTGCTTCTGATGGAGTGGGCTGGAGAAGCCTCCCTCTGGTGCCTGGAAAAACCCATGGAGCCTGGTATTACACTGGCTGCAATGGCTGGGGATCAGATCTTGGGGAAGAACACTGGCTCCTCCCACTCAGGGAGGAGGCTATCCCATGAGAAATGGTCTGAGCAATAAGGGCCTTAATATCCGCTGATAATTCTGGGACCACTCTTATCTGCTAAGCACATCCCCGCTGCAGTTGGACTAAAAGTAGCTTCAGGTGTTCCAGTTCTGTCCCTGATCTGCAAATCTGCAGGACAAGGAAGCATGCAATCAAAAGGAAATGCCTGAGTTTGGATTTCCTCAACAGGAGGGATAAATTCCTCCTCCTATAGCCCCAGGAACTACAGGCAACTCCTGTGCTAAAGGCTGCTGGGGGAGGGGGCTAACAGGCCCTGGCTGGGGGGGAGGGGGCTAACAGGCCCTGGCTGGGGAGGAGGGGTACACTGCTTTTCCACTGCTCTTTGCCTCCTTTCTTCTGCTCTTGTGGGCTTTCTAGAATAAAGAGCCTTTGCCTTTATCTTGTTAGCAGCCTCTTTACCTGCAGATCCGGCCTTCCTGGGACTCTGCTTAGATCGTTTTGCACTCGTGGGCTCCATGCTGCCTTAGTCAGCCATGCTGCTAATGCCCAGACTGCAGGGAGGAGAGCTCTCTCAATCCTCCAATCCTGCTGCTCCAAGGGGAATTCCAGGCCTGGAAGCCTTCCCTGGGCTGTGGCAGTGGTGGCCCTACCTGTCTCCTGGATAGCCTGCACAAATCACCATGTGGCCAAAATGGCCACCACCTGACCTAAAAATCAGCTGAAGACATTGAAAATGAAAGTGGCTGCTCTGGAGCTACCCGTTTAAGCCTGGGAGCTTCATGATGCACTGGGGGCAATCACAGCTGCAGTGTCCCCTCCAGGGTGGGGGGTCATTTTGGGGCTCTTCCTTGACTGCCTGGGCTGTTAGGCCTTCAATTGGTAGTTCAGGGGAGCTGCGAAAAACAGAGCAGGCAGAAGTTCCAATTGCTGCCTGTTTACAATGATTTGGATACTTTGAGGGAGTTTTTGCAAACCCTTGGGAGAATCCACACTTTAAACTGCTGCTTTCTGCTGAAATTGTTGGAGCCAACCTTTGCTACGTCTCTATAGGGCCAAGACTGAGTTGTGACTGGGGCTAGGGGACTTCCTGCCCTGACAGGAAGAGATCTGGCAAAGATTGATGACTCAGTTTCTGGGAAGAAAGGCAGATTCAACCCATATGTGTGGATTATCCCAAAGGCATGCTGGAGAACTACCAATGATCTTTTCTGCCATCCTTGCTACTCTCTGCACTGTCCTCCTGTCTGCAGCAGTAACGCTTCCAAATCAAATCAAACAGTAATACAATATGACACGGACTCTCGACCATCCCTCTATAGAAAGTGGCATGGACAGGGAAGGAAAATTTTCTCATCATGAAAATCGTGTTTCAATGGTGTTTCAATGTTAAGTGACCAAGCTAGCCTACTCATTACCTGCACAGCCAGAAACCTGATGCTGCTTAACCAACTCCACAAGTGAATCATTAATACGTAGAGGTGTGCGGCTTTTCTGAAATCGACAATCAATATGTAGAGGTGCTGCCTTTTCTGAAATAATCTCTTAATTTTTCCCACGTTTAAAATGAGGTGCTTTTGTTACACCAGTTCACTAAACCCTCTACCTCCTTGCAGTAAGCAACCTTGTCATCTTGAATAAGGCCGACTACTGTTGTATCATCCACGTACTTCACAATATGGTTGGTGGTAAAGCTAGCACAACAGTCATGTGTCAATTGGATGAACAATAGCAGACTAAGGACGTAGTCTAGTCTTAAGACTAAGGTCATAAATCAAGGACTACCTGTAGAAGAATGGCTATTAAAACCAAAATTATACAGTATTTGTGTTATATTTATAATGATGTTTTATCTCAGCTACTATTTACTTATAACTGTTTTTTTCTTTTTTCAAATAAAGTTTTATTTGGGTTTTCACACATACAAAATACAAATAAAACATCTTTTTTGAAAATAGCATGGTCCCGGGGTTGAACTTCTTTATACAGACACAAAACTCAATTTCATGCTCCTTTTTGTGTTCTATTCCATATCTTATACTATTCTACATTTTCTATATAGTTTTTCCCCTCTTTTAATTTTCTCAATTTTATTTTGATTATCTCATCTCAATTCAAATCATTATATTTATACTTTTGTCTGTTCTGTTTCAATTTCATATTATCGTTTCTCATTAAACCAATTTTCTCCTGTAGTTACTAATTGGAGTATGACAACTTTATATCTTTTAATTATATCCATTCAACTCTTATTTAAACTTCAATATACACCTTAAGGTTATGACCTTCAATATAGTACATAATACATAACTTCCAATAGAATTCTGCTTGGTACATTCTTATAATACACACTATATTCTTTTTTTAAAAAGGAAAAGATTATACATATATGTAATTATAAACCCTCATTCCATTTCAATTCAGTTCTATCATTAATAATCATTAAAATCTTAACATCTTTAACACTTTTCAATTAAATATCATACTTCCTTAAAGAATTAATTTTTCCCTTATTTCTCTTCACATATATTTTGTAAATCATTAAATATTCATTGTTACATTTATTTATTCACAAGCATTCCACTGAATTACAATGGCTATTTTATCAAACATTTTAATCATGCATTGTTTCATATTTTCTAAAATTATTTCTGTTTCTAATATAACAATGCTATCTTATGTACCTTTACAGAATCCCTTTTTCCATTAAATTTTCACCCATTATCTCTAAATAGGCCCTGTTTCTCTATATTTTGTTTCTGTCCTTTATAACTTCTTTTCCTTTTTTTCTTCCCTCTGATCTTCTCCTTCCCCTTTTTACCCCCTTGTCTCTCTACTTCTAATTCTCTCTTCTGCATTTCCCTCTTCTGTTGCTTTCTGATTTTATACTTATTTTTCACTCTATTTTGTTTTTTGGAGTTGTTTTTCCCAATCTTAAACTTTCCATTCTCTTTCCCCCATTTTCTTTTTTTCCCCCACCTAAGATTACTTGTTCATTAAAGATGGCTTCTCCTTTGTCCCAATCTTCTTGTTCTGCAGGCATTTCTTGTTGTTTCTCATAATTCCAAATCTCCATTTGTAAAAACTGAAATACAAAGCCAAAAGAACCTCTCCCTTCTTGTGCATCTTCTTTGTACTTTTTAAGTTCCATTTTCAGTTCTTCTAAAAGTGGAGCCCTTTTAAACAGTTTTAAACAACCACCCAATTGATTTTAGTCATTCAAATACAATAACCAAAAATCCAGAAATCATCAAGTAATCCAAATAGTCCCAAGTTATTTCTTCTTATTTCTTTTTCCACTTTCTCTTCCTGGGGTTTTTGTTGCGATATTTCAGTTAAAATGTATCTTTTGGAAGTCTTGTTGAGATTTTGCTGTAAGTTCTTTTTAATTCTAGGCAGTCTCCTCCCTTCCAGATCCTGCCCTTTTATTCTTTTTCTCTCATTTCCTGTTTTCAAAAGCTTTTGATTATCCAGAGATCTTTCTTATCCCTTTGACTTTTTATTTTCAGCATTAAGTGCCTATTAATGTCAAAGTGGATTTTTTTCCAATTTCTTGCTTAAGTCTCTTAGCTGTCAGTATAGGAAAAGGAGAAAAAACAACAACAAATCTTTTCCCTTTTCTCTCTCCTTCGCAGCTTAAAAATCTTCTTAGGGAACCATGTTATTGTTTTTTTTAATAGTTTCAATTCCAGGGTACCTTATTTGTTGCTTTTGCTGTTTGACCTGGTCAACCAAAACTTTCTCTTCTTATCTTCCTCCTGCACATTCTTTTCCGGTCGAGTTCTTCTTTGTGGTGGCCATTTCTGACCACCTCTACAACCGCCTTCGGGAAAGGGAGTAATGGCCAGCTGGGGAGGAGAGATGCGGCTCTCCTCAACCCTGCAGGCAGTCTCCCCCTTCTTCACCACCTCTATGGGGTGGCTTAGCCCCAAAACCAGCCGGCTCGGGGTGCTCCAGTGGCAAGCACGGATCGAAGCCTCAAAGAGACGAGGCTTCGGTCTGTCGCCGAAGAAGCTCAAACCGGAAGTCATAACTTTTTCTTCAATTTGTTTTGGAGGATTATTGTTAGCCACACAGAATCACTTCTTTGAGATGGCCAGCCACAAAATTAAATTGAATTGAACACTTTATTTGGCCAAGTATTTTTAGACACACAAAGAATTTGTCTCCAGTACAAAAGCACTCAAATAAATAAATAAATGTTATGCCCAACAGAACTTCGCAATAATGACAGGTATGACATAAGAACTTAAACATCCCCTAAATAAAACATAGTTTGGATTTACAGATCATATTTGAATTGTGCTAATGCAATGTCCACATTCTAATACTCAAATGCTAAAGGAGGAAAAAAGAATACCTTCAATCTGAATAACACACATAAATAGCAGATTTCACATCTCTGCATACCAAGAATATTGGAAACATGCCTCTACACAATGATAAAGTATATATTATTCATGCAGACCTTCCCATAGTCAACACTCAGTATCATCTAGCAACATTTCAACATACTACTTGAATTGTTTGCATTCAAGCAGTAACTGTAACTTTAAACGCTAGTGGTTACGCTGTTGACCTTTCCTCTCTTCCCATATCTTTGTTGTGTTTTTTTATTTTTGAAATTGTAAATCTACAGAAAGGGACCATCTGACTAGTAATATTTGTAAGCTACTTGATTTTTGTTTTAGTTATAAGATCTGGACAAAGATATTTTAAATAATTAACCATGAAAGCAGAGCTAAGAATGCTTTTTCTGCTTGAAACCATGGAGTGCCAATGCTCAGAACAGAAAACACTAGAGAAGGTTGATGAATGATCTAACAAACTCTAAAGCTCCTTTATCCAAGACCTTGTGCCAGAATGCTCTGTTCAGCATAACAAAGTCAGGAAAGAGAAAACAAGTTAAGGAGCCAAGCTGCAAAAGGAAAGAGTCAGTCATGGTGGAACAGCCCCTTTACAACATTTTTCCAAAATAAAGTTAACAGATAAGCTATAAAGGAAACAACTGGCACATTTATATTGCTCAACATCCACAAAATTTTAAAAAGCTAAACATATTGCATGAAGAAATAAGATCAGTTCCCTTTTGCTAATTTTACATGGAAAAGCAAATTAATTGGATCATACTTGTTATTAGCAGTGTTCCACTGAAGTTCATCTATTTATGGCTCAAACTGGTTTCGAATGAAAAGACAATGAACACAGCCATATTTTAAATATACTTAACTACAAAATGTTGTCATTATGAGACAGTTAAATCAGAACATTTAATACTAGAATGAAAAAAAAGTTAGTGTAAGTCAAGTTTATAATATGTGGATTTAGACTAGATAATCTATTTACTCTATTACAGCTTGAAAGACACAGTGAAATAAAAGATAGAAAGGGCGTTGGTACTTACCTGATACGCCCGTTCTCTGTGAGCTGTGAACAGCATCCAGTAGTGGGAGGTGTTTCAGTCTCCTCTTGGATGGGATGGGCTTAATTACAAGAACGCTCCTCCTCCTCCTCGGTACTCCTCCCTAGCGTCCCCAGTTTTGGCGAAGTCAAAGTGTGGACACATTTCTGTTCTTCACCCTAACTAAAAGTTGGCCGGAATAGAAACCCCACCAGATGGAATTGGGTGGGGCTGGGTGCTCTTCACAGCTCACGGAGAATGGGCTTATCGGGTAAGTACCAACACCCTTTCTCCCCTGAGCTGTTCAGAGCATCCAGTAGTGGGACATACCAAAGCTTGGCCTGTCCTACGGGAGGGATGCCGTCTGGATCAATAGTCCCTCTTGGTCTCTGTGGACTCTTTGCAACACTTTCCTACCAAATGATGCCTCCACAGAGGCAAAGATGTCAATTTTATAGTGTCTGATGAAGGGCGTTGGAGAAGTCCAAGTTGCTGCCCTGCAAATTTCTTCTATTGGCGCTTGTGTGGCCCATGCTGCTGATGTTGCTGCACTCCTTGTGGAATGCGCCATTATACCTCTAGGTACTGAAAGTGATTGAGCCTCATACGCTTTGGCAATCGTGGCCCTCAACCATCTGTCAATTGTAGAAGGAGAAACTTTGCGCCCTTGGGTGTTAGGTTGAAAGGAAACAAAAAGAGATACCATTTTCCTGAAAGCAGCTGTATGATCTAAGTGAATGCCTAGGGCACGTCTCGCGTCAAGCCGATGCCATTGGTATTCAAGTCTATGAATTAGTCTTCAGCAAAAGTTTGGGAGAATCAACTCTTGTGCCCTGTGGAACCCTGAATTGACCTTCGGCATGAACGTTAGATCTGGGCAGAGAACTACCCTGTCCTGGTGAAACATACAGAGGTCCTTTATTACTGATAATGCGGCTAGTTCAGAAATTCGTCTTGCTGACATGATAGCTATCAAAAACACCACCTTATATGTTAGAAAGTGAAGGGTTGTTGCCCTCAGAGGCTCAAAGGGTCCCTTTGCAAGAGCAAAAAAGACCTTGTCAAGCTCCCAAGTTGGGTAGCGATGAATCACCGGGGGCTGTATATTTTTGGCTCCCTGAAACTACGAATGTGAGGAGGATGTAAAATGGAACGAAGATTATCCCAAGAAATGACCGAAGCTAAGGTTGCCACCTGTCTTTGCAAGGTGTTGGGTGAGAGACCTCTGTCTAGACTTCTTGTAAAAATTCTAATATTTGTGCCACTGATAGAGAAGTGGGTTCAATATTGAACTTAATACACCATTTACAAAATATGTTCCAGGTGGCATTGTAAATACGATTAGTCGATGGGTACCTGGCTGCCAGAATGGTGGAAATGACTGTTGGAAATTTTCTCACCTTTTAGACCTCACTGCTTAATCTCCATACGGCAAGGTGGAGCCATTGAGGATCCGGGTGTAGAACTGGACCCTGAGATAGAGTGGCTCTGTCTGGCGGAATTCTCCATGGCTCCACTAATGACAGAACTTGGAGGTCTGCAAACCACGGCCGCCTGGCCCAGTATGGTGCTACTAGCAACAGCTCCGCTTTCTCCTCCGGAAGCTTTTGGATCATCTTGGGGGTGGGAGGGGGGAAATGTGGTGGCCAATAGCATCGAAGGGCATTGATATTCTCTGCTCCCTGGGTTGGATACCTCGATATGAATCTCGGGAATTGTGTGTTGAGAGCTGAAGTGAATAAGTCAATCACCGGTTGTCCGAATTTCAGGGCTGTTTCTTGAAATAGTGATGGATGCAGTTGCCACTCCGACTGACCGACCGTGGTCCTGCTCAGCCAGTCTGCCTGGATGTTTGACAGACCGGAGATGTGCTCTGCCCTGATAGAGAGTAAGTTCCTCTCCGCCCAAAGGCACAACTTCTCTGCCTCCCTCATCAGTTGACCTGAGTGGGTACCCCCGTTGTAACAATGAATTAGTGGAAGGAAGCTGCGAAGAGCCAGAAAGACAGCCCTGAGTTCCAATAGATTTATACTGTACAATTGTTCTAGGACAGACCAACGCCCCTCTGCCGTGTGCTGTTGGTAGTGCGTTCCCCATCCAAACAGGCTGGCGTCTGTCATGATCGTTCTGTTGGGTTCCTTGAATAGGCAACCCTTGTTGATGACAGGTGTGGTCCACCAGCGAAGGGTTCTGTGGACCTTCGGTGGCACTAGTACCCGTGATTTGGAAGTGTCTCTTCCTGACCTTTGGAAGGGCAGCAAGTACCATTGTAAAGTTCTGGGATGCAAGCGGGCCCAGGGAACAATAGAAATACAGGAGATGAATTTCCCTAATAGTTTAGATAACTAGATCAGGGGTACCTGTTTAAGGGTCCTAATATCCTGAGCTAGAAGCCTAATGCTCTCCTGCCTGTCAGGAGAAAGGAAGATTATCCTTTCTATGGTATCTATGATGACACACCCCCACCCAATCAAAACACAGCCAAGCCCCCACCCAAATCACACCCCCACTAGCAGTTAAAAGGAAGAAGCAGCTGCAAGCTCACATTACTCTGAGAAGCACAGAGCCAAAGACACAAGCCTGAAGATGATGAATGAGACTTCATCGAAACGTTGCCTAGATACTTCCAATTTTACATGGGAGAAAACCCGAATAACCAAAGATCCACATACAAATACCCATGAGAACCTCAGAAAATATATATATATATATATATATATATATATATATATATATATATATATATATATATATATATATATATATATTTGTTTTCTGAGGTTTCTCATGGTATATGTAGATCTTTGGTTGTTGATTTTCTCCAGCTAGGCGAGTATCTGAGCACGCGATAAAGTCTCATCATCTCAGGCTTCTGTCTCCAGCTCTGTGCTTCTCAGAATGGTGCCAGCTGCTTCCTCTGGCTGCCAGTGGGTGGAATGAGTGGGTGGGCTTGCTCATTCTGGGTGAGTGTGTTCTCATGTGAGGGTTTGGCTGTGTTCTGATTGGTTGGGGGTTAGCGTGTTCTGATTGGTTGGAGCGTGTTCTGTTCAGGAGGGCTTGGTTGTGCTCAGGTTAGTTTTAGTTGCTGGGGATTTGAGCTGGAGAGTTGTGATCTTGCTGTTTGGCTTCTAGTTCGTGGTCCTGCTGCATCTTCATAGTGGGTGTTGGTTTTGCTTCATGTATGGCTCAGAGGGGTTTGAAGTGGGTAGTGATGCAGCTGCAGTGCAGCTTCTGGTCCATGTCGTTTCTCATTTTCTGAATGGGTGGGAGTCTGTTTTCTACATGGAAGTGGTGGTGGCATCTTGTGTGGCTCTCATGGGTGTGGTCCAGTGTCCTTCTTCATGTTGGTACTCGTCTGTTCATGAGGCGGGTTTCCAAATGGCTGGAAGGCGGGAGGTGTCATCTCGTTTGTTCATGCTGTGTGGGCGTTTTTCTATCTCTATGGCTTCTCTGATTATTCTGCTGTTGAAGTGTTCGGTTTTGGCGATAGTTCTGGTATTTTTAAAATCAATTTCATGTCCTGTGGCTTTGAGGTGTTGGACCTCTTCCCTGTCCAACACCTCAAAGCTCTACCTGAGGTGTGGCTGGTAGCCAAAAGGAAAAGCACCTCTCCGCCTCAGCCATTGAAACCTGCTCATCACGAGCACTGGCATGGACCCACGCACCCAGATGAGCCACCTGCACAAGCCACCCTTCCCATGTAGACTCCCACCATTCAGGAGAAAAGAGAAGAAAAAGCAGCTGCAACCTCACATCACTCTGAAAAGCAAGAGCCAAAGACAGAGGCCTGATGATGATGAATGAGACTTCATCCAGAAACGTTGCCTGAGACACTTTAAATCTTCACGCAGGGAGAAAGCAATCCCAAACAGACCAAAGATCCATATATATATATATATATATATATATATATATATATATATATATATATATATATATATATATATATATATATTAATATCAGTATCATTATTTTGATATTATTGGGAGCCAAATTAGACCGAATACGAGGAGAGAAATTTTGGGAACACCTCATCAGGCCAAGGGCTTTGTACCTTAACAATAGGCCTGCTACAGCTGCTGTATACAGGCGGACTTAGGCCTTGGTGCTCGCTGTGAAAAGCTGCTGGAAATACACTATGATAGTCAGCCAACTGAAACTCTCTGATTGCATAGCAGGGCTGAAACCTTTTGGTCTTATTGAGCTAAGTCCAGTGGGAAAGTAAAATTAAACTTTTATCACAGTAAATATACGTTGCCTGCCTTGCACGCTAGGCAAAATGGTGGCCGTTGTTTTGGCGCGCAAACTTCCAGCAGCTACCCCCCGCTTAAATCAGCATCTCACACAAGAAAAAGGCAAGCGGGGGAGGGTATCAGTGCTACTGCTTCTACCCCCTGTGGTGTTCCGTGGGGAAATGGGCGTTGGTCTTACCTGACACGCCATTTCTAGTCGAGCTGCGAGGATCATCCAGAGAGTGGGAGGTGCTCCAGTCTGCGTCTGTGTAGGCTGAGCTTAATTATTAGGGAACGCTCCGCCCTCTGTCACGTGGTCCCTTGTAGCGTTCCCAGTTTATGCGAAGTCGAGAGAGGAGGAAAGCCGTCTAACTCTCATCTAACTAGACCTAAAGTATCATTGGCTGAAACAAGGTTCCCCCAGAAGGAAAAAAATTAAAAAGGGTGGGGCTGGATGATCCTCGCAGCTCGACTAGAAATGGCGTGTCAGGTAAGACCAACGCCCATTCTCCCTCGAGCTGCCTGGATCATCCAGAGAGTGGGACATACCAAAGCTTGGCTGTCCTACGGGAGGGAATCCATCTGGGGTGGAAGCTCCCCTGGGTCCTCGATGACCCGCTGGAGGACTCGTCTACCAAACGAGGCCTCAGCTGACACAAAGATGTCAATCTTATAGTGCCTAATGAAAGGGGAGGGGGAAGCCCAGGTGGCGGCCCGACAGATGTCTGAGATTGGAGCCTGGGTGGCCCAGGCCGCAGAGGTGGCCGCACTCCTGGTGGAATGCGCCGTAACCCCACTGGGAACTGGCAAGGCCTGAGACGAATAAGCCTTGGCGATGGTGGCTCTGATCCATCGCCCGATGGTGGAAGGGGACACCTTGTGGCCTAAGGACTTGGGCTGGAAGGAGAGAAATAAAGACTCTGACCTTCTAAAGGGTTGTGTGCGGTTAATGTATATGCGGAGGGCCCGCCTGACATCTAGGGTGTGCCATCGTTTCTCCCTTTCCCGTGAAGGATTGGGACAAAAGTTCGGGAGTGTAAGCTCCTGAGCCCTGTGGAAGGCTGAATTGACCTTGGGCAAGAAGGTCGGGTCGGGGCGTAAAACCACCTGATCGGAATGGAAGATACAGAGGTCCTTTCTCACCAAAAGGCAGCAATCTCCAAAATTCGGCGAGCCGAAGTAATTGCCACCAGGAATACTACCTTAAAGGTCAAAATTTGGAGAGAGGATTCTCTAATGGGTTCGAAAGGAGGTTTGGTGAGGGCCACCAGGACCTTGTTAAGGTCCCAAGTGGGGTACCGGTGCACAACAGGGGGACGGAGGTTAGTAGCCCCCCTTAGGAAGGCCCTGATACGGGGATGGTGAGCGGGGACCCAGATTGTCACCAGAGACGACAGTTGAGAGGGCCGCTACCTGGCGTCTCAGGGTATTAGGTGAGAGACCTTTTTTGAGCCCATCCTGGAGAAAATTCAGAATCTGGGCCACCGAAGGCAAGAGCGGGTTGACCATGGATGAATGGCACCACCTGCAGAAGCTGACCCAGGTGGCATCATATATCCGATTGGTTGAAGGCCGTCTGGCGGCCAGGATCGTGTTAATGACCTGGTCAGATAAATTCTCCTTCCTCAACTTTTCCCGCTCAACCTCCACACGGTTAGTTGGAGCTATTGGGGCTCCGGATGTTGAATGGGCCCCTGAGACAGGGAGATCCTGTCCGGAGGGATTCTCCACGGGGGAGACACCGAGAGGTTGCGGAGGTCTGCAAACCACGGTCGCCTAGGCCAATAGGGGGCCACTAAAATCAGATCAGCCTTCTCCTGGATCAGTTTCTGAGTGACCCTGGGAAGCAAAGCTAACGGGGGGAAGGCGTACAGGAGTCCCGGGGGCCACGGACAGCGAAGTGCGTCGTGATTCTCGGCCCCGGGGGAAGGGAATCTGGAGAAGAACCGAGGGAGCTGGGTGTTGTGGGGGGATGCAAAGAGGTCTACTAACGGGAGACCGAAGATCATGGTCGCCTCCCTGAAAAAGGATGGATGAATGCGCCACTCGGACTGGTCCACGGTGGCCCTGCTTAACCAGTCCGCTCGGGTGTTTGAGGCCCCCGAAATGTGTTCTGCCTTGATTGAGAGGAGGTGACGCTCTGCCCAACGGCAGAGTCTCTCGGCCTCTCTCATCAACCGAATAGACTGGGTCCCGCCTTGCCTGTTGACATGGGCCTTGGCGGTAACGTTGTCCATGAGAATAAGGACGTGCCGCCCGCGTACCTGAGGCAGGAAGTGGCAGAGGGCCAGGTGGATGGCGTGGAGCTCCAGCCAGTTTATGCTGCAGGCCCGCTCTGCATGGGACCATTTGCCCTGTGTTGTAAGGGACTGGATGTGAGCGCCCCAGCCGCTCAGGCTGGCGTCTGTGGGGATGACGAGACGCTGGGGATCTTTGAAGAGATGACCCCTGTTGATGGCAGGGTTGGTCCACCAGAGGAGAGACGAGAGGACCTTTGGAGGTACCTTGATGGAGGATTTTGAGTTGCTTCTGCCAGACCTTTGAAATGGAAGCAGGAGCCACTGCAGGGACCTGGTATGAAGACGGGCCCAAGGAATAATAGAGATGCATGAAACCATTTTTCCCAGTAATTTAGACAAATCTAACAGAGAAGCCCTCTTTGATCGGCGAATAACCTGAATTGACTTTCGAATACTCTGGAGCCTTTCCGGGGAAAGGAACACTTTTTCCTGCACCGTGTCAATGATGGCCCCCAAGTGGGCAATTCGGGTAGAAGGGACCAGTTGGCTCTTTTTTTGGTTGACCAGGAAACCATGGGCGTGGAGGGCGGAGAGGGTAGTCTTGGTGTCCAGCTCTGCTTGGGATTGTGAATGGGACAGGATGAGGATATCATCCAGATAGCAGTGGAGACGGACCGGGCAGTCCCTTAAGCGAGCTGCCAGGGCCGCAAGGATCTTAGTGAAAACTCTGGGAGCGGAGGCTAACCCAAAGGGAAGGGCCACATACTGGAAATAGTGGTGATTGTAACAGAATCTAAGGAATTTAGAGTGTGAAGGCCGAATTGGGATGTGGAGGTATGCCTCAGAGAGGTCTATAGAAGATAGCTAATCCCTGCAAAATGGATTGGAGGGTGTGCATTTTGAATTTGCGGGGGGTTAGGAAGCGGTTGAGCCGTTTGAGGTCCAGGATAGCCCTCCATCCCCCGAGGACTTGGGAACCATGAAGAGGTGGGAATAGAAACCCTGCCCTCGCTGAGAGGGGGAACTGGCTGGATGGCCTGGATGGAGAGTAAGTGATGGATGGCCGCATCCATTAATTTGCGTTTGGAGGGGTCCCTAGAGAGGGGGAGATGACATGAAGAACTCGGGAGGTTGAGAGTTGAACTCCAGAGCGAGTCCAAACCTGATGGAGTCCCTGACCCATTTGTCGGAAGTGGTAGAATCCCACAGGTCGGCGAAATGCCTCAGCCAACCACCAATGGGGGAAAAAGACAGGATTCATTTGGAGCGCCGGAAGGGTCTCCCCGGAACCCCTGAAGGGACGCTTAAATCCTCCGCCCCTCCTATTTCGATCGCTCGGGTCGGAACGATCCTGGGAATATGATGCTCTATACGAGGGAGGTCTCGGGTACCTGGGGGGGAAGGGGGACTGGTAGAAGGACCGGGAGGATCCTCTTCGAAAGGGCTGAGGGGCTCGGGAGTCAGGCCTCCGAAAAAGAGGAAGGAATTTCTTCTTTCCTCTAGTTTCGGCCAAGAGAGGGTCCAGGGCTGGCCCAAAGAGCTTCTCCCCTTTAATGGGGGCGGAGGCCAGCTTGACCTTGTTCTTCACGTCCGCCTGCCATGGTTTGAGCCAGAGCAGGTGGCGGGCAGTGACCTGGGACGCTAACGCCTGGGAGGCGAATTTAACCGAATGGTACGTGGCGTCAGCTGAGAACTCTGCCGCCGCTGTGATTTTGGCTATGTCCTGCAACGCCTGTGTATTGGATGGAGGGATGTGGGCCTTCAGTTGACGGAGCCACCGGATAGAGGACCTGGTAAAGAAGGAGGCTGCAGTGGCCGATCTAATTGCCCAGGTGTCGGCTAGATGAGCCCGACGCAAGGCCAATTCAGACCTCCTATCCTCGGGTTTGAGGGCCTCCAAGGGGTCACTTGGGGAGGAGGAAGAGGCTAGACCAACAATGGACTCGTCCACCTCCGGGGTATTGAGGAGGGAGCAGAAACTCGGTTCAAGGTTAAACAACCTCTTATCCTGTGTGGATGGGGCCGGAGGAGCCCCCGTAAAACCCAGTTGGTTGGAAACCAGATCGTGGAAAATGGGAGGAGCGGGAATCACATCCTCGGCCACCACGGGCTGCTTGAACATTGCGTCCTCCGGTTCCTCCCCACAGGAGTGGGGGACAGGGGGAAGTTGAGTGGCCAGGCCCGAGGTGTTCTTGGCCTTGAACAAGATGGACTTAAACATGTGGGGCTTGAATAACCCCACAAAGGAAGGCTGGTCGGGGGTAAGGCCCTCGTCCTCCGACAACTCTGCTTCCATCGGGTCTAAATCTGAAAAGGGTTCCCCATGGAAGGTGGATCCCCATTCAAGGTCCTCCTCCTCCTCCCTGTATTGGTCTAAAATTTCCATTCCCTCCTCCGGTTCCCTTTCTGGAAGAGGGCTGGTCCCCCGGGAGGGTACCTGACCAGGAGCAGGGTCCAGGGTGGGCATGGACCTAGTTGGCACCGGCTCTTGCGCGGGAGCCGTCTGAGGAAGGCTTGATCCGGCCATCTGCTGCATGCCCTGAGCTATCCCCTGTCGAATAGCCTGCTCCATCCAAGTTCTCATGTACTCAGGCATCTCGATCGTGGGCGGGTCCTCCTGTCTCAGGCCAGCGGCCGTGGGAGTGAAGGTTGCTTCAGGCATCCGGCTGGTAGCTGGTCCAGGGGCGTGAGACTCCTGGGATGAGCTATGCCTGGAGAGAGGGGAACAAACTGGAAGGGGGGGTGCCTGGAAGTAGAAGGGGCGGCTGGGGGTGATGGTTGAGTCACCCTAGAGCGCCTATCGAACTCCCTCTCTAGTGCCTTATGACGCCTTAAAGCGTCCCTTTGAGAGGCCTTAGAAGTCTCCTGGGAGGTTTTCTTAGCCTGTCTGCGCACATGATGGGACTTAGATTTCGCCTTCAAAGAATGGCGGGAGTTAGGGTTATCATCTGCCATGGTAAAACAACAGAAGTATCAATATGAATATATAGAATATATATATATATATATATATATATATATATATATATAATATATATATATATATAATGTGTGTGTGTGTGTACAGGCGGTTGGCACGCCTAGGATACGACCTGGGTAAGGCCGGGTATCCAGAAACTGGCTCGCGCCCCCTTTTGGAATTTGCAATGAATAATCTGAAAATATGACCAAAAAAGGAAAAAATTTTTTTAAAAAACTGCCACAGATATAGACTTTTAATGTACAATTATATTCCACCAGGATAAGGATCCAGGAAAACACACTGCAGCGACAGTGATGGAAGCTAGGTCTCTCTAAGCAAATCTGAGAGAGAAAAAATGCCAATTGAATGAGATTGGATTACCAATGTAAGGAAATATGAAGATATTCTGTATTAGACTGAGTAACAACCTGGCAGTTGGTAAAAGGGAGAGAAGCCAATCAGCCAAATCAACGCCAGCAATACAAGGCCTCAGGCAGCTTGCCCCCCCTCAGGGAGGGAGTGGCTGCTTTTCTAATTCCCCACCCTGAGTTCTGCTGCGGAAGCCAACACTTACACCAACAAATAACAGAGTAAAGAGTAAAGAACAGCTTTTTTTTTTTTTCCCCTGGGAGAGGGAGATAGAGAGATCAGCCCTACTATGCCTGGGAGCCTAAGCCTAGGGCCAGCAGAACGTCGCAGCAATAGGAGGCCTGCAAAATGTCGCCCGGCCACAAGGCGGCGCCCAAAATGGCGGCCGCCTGGAAATCGAAAGCAAAAGGCAAAGCGGGCGGCTCAGGGTGGGTGCGTCCTGCGAGCCACAAGGGCGAGGACGCTGAAATTGGCGTTAGTGGGGGGAAAACCAGAATAAAAAAGGCTCCAGACCTTAGAAAGGCACCAGGACAGCAAGGCAGGAAAGAAAGAAATAAACGGCAGAGAGCGGGGGGTTTGTAAGCGCTAAGCACTGCTAAGCCGCCCGCTCAGCCCTCTGGGGGCGAAAACGCACACCCCTAAGTCTCAAGACACCCCCAGATGCACAGAGGCTAAGGAAATAAAAAGCTTAAATCAAACCTGAACTGAAATATTATCCTGCTTGAATCAGCCAAAGAGTGGGAAGCACAATCAAAACACACAGCCTAACTCTGCAAAGGCTGAGCATAAACTGGGAACGCTACAAGGGACCACGTGACAGAGGGCGGAGCGTTCCCTAATAATTAAGCTCAGCCTACACAGACGCAGACTGGAGCACCTCCCACTCTCTGGATGATCCGAGCAGCTCGAGGGAGAATGCCTCGGGCTGTAGAATTGACTGACCATGAGTCACGCTCGTTGTTTGGTCTGGCGCTGCTTTAAATTCGCTATAACCAGCTGAATGGAGCGATTGTAAAGGGATTGCAAAGGTGAGAGACGTTCGAGGCAAAAGCCTCTCTTCCCCCTCAGAGCGCTGAAGGCGCTAACGAGGTATCAGAAGCTCTGTCGATGGTGATTCTTTTAGATAAGACTGACGGAGTTGGTAAGGAATCTCAAGAGGGTAATTAGAGAAAGAGAATCAAACCTGAGAGTTTTGGAGAGTCTTTTTTGCTATTCCGGCCAACCAACAGAAAAAGCTGCCTAATCCTGCGAAGGCTGAGCAAAAAAAGGGGACGCTAGGAAGGAGTACCAAGGAGGAGAAGGAGCGTCCTTGTAATTAAGCCCAGCCTATCCAAGAGGAGACTGAAACACCTCCCACTACTGGATGCTCTGAACAGCTCAGGGGAGAATCACACATTCTATGGTTTGATTGATTTTGATGTATCTTGAGAACTCAGAGTCATAGTTATCAATTATGATTAGAACAAATAATGACTTGATATAAAATGTTTAGTAAGTATGAGATTTAAATATATATTCAATTAATTAAATCAATTGCTATCTCCCAATTTAATCTATTTCATATGGTAGGCTAGGAAGATAAAGCAGAGATAAAACAATGTAGAAATATATATATTAAAGAAAAGCTAAGTTCTAATGGGAACTGTAATATACATTGTAGCACAGAAGATTCAATCAGGCTTCTTCCAGGATATTCCATTTTACTACCTGTCTCACCACTTTGTTTCCCATCAGGCAATCTTCTTTTCTTCACTCTTAATCATGTCTATTTCTCAGAGGTTGCCTGAACAAGTTCCTGCAGTGTTGTTGGCCAGATTTTGAAAATATCACTCAAGTGACTTTGTGCCTAAAGCAGAACTAGATCCCACAGTCCCCTGATTTTTTAGCCTGATGTCTTAACCATTATACCTAACTGGCATCCAACACTGGCAGCTGAGGAATCTGTTTTAAGATATCATGATCAATTGAGCCAATTGAGTAGGTTTGAGAATTGTTCAGCCTAGCAGTTTTCAGTCCTTCTCCGTCTCTGATCAAGCTCAACCTATCAGATAACAGTAAGGGGGAGTATCCTGATTTAGAAGAACCATAGTATTAATGTTAAATTTTATCCATTCCAAATAAGTCCAGCATTTTATCCAATGCCTAATTAATGTCCAACCATATTAGTCCAAATTTAATCTCTAATTTCATATAATTCTTTTATTTCCATTTTTTCCTTTACCTTATATTTTCCTTATTCCCAGTTCGCTGCTACCATTCTTCCAAACAAGGACTCTTTCTTTCTGCTTTTTGAGGTTTTCAAAAAAAAAAAAAGTATTCAAAGTCTTTTATCCAGTTACACGCCACTCACCACTTCCATTCTCCAGCACAAAGCTTAAAGTCCCGGCGACTTCCCATCTTCAGGGCAGCCCTTAAACTGCCACTTCTCCCTGTCTTCTAGGGGAGTAAGTACCAAGATAGGGAGGGGAGATGCGGCTCCCCTCAACCCAGCTGGTGGTCTCCCCCTCTTCCCCCACCCCTACAGGGTGGGTCAGATGGTTTGGTCTCTCAGGGACCCCTCCAACAGGGCAAGCACGGATCAAAGCCACACATGATCTCAGTCTCTGGTCCGTCTTCAACGGAAATGCCACCTGAAGTCCATTAAAAGGCTTTCTGACAGTCATTGATTGCTTACGATACAAAAGGGCTGTGTATAGGTTGAGGAACAATTTGGATCTGTCCAGAACTGAGCACCTTGTAATTAATAAGTGGTGGTGACAGCTAACTTCTTTAAAATATTCATTTTTTTCTACAGATTCAGATTTTTCTCTTCTTATGGAAGTATGTCATTTTGTGCACATACAATTCTCAGTATCAGAAGAATGGTAATATTGAAAAATAAAAGAACTTTACTAAATTAAAATATTAAAGGGAGGTATAACCAATATGCTAAGAATTTCTTAAGATATTTTAAAGCAAGACATTTTTAAAACTTTACCGAAACAAATACAGTAAAATAAACTAGCAATCTTATCCACTTGGCTCTCTGAAGCAGCAATATCTTCCATCCTTTATTCCTCTGTCCTTTTTCCCCACTCTATTGAAGGCTTTCCAGCCACCTGCTGGGGAGGTGCCAGGATGTCTGTTGCTGAAAAGCGCGCCAAACGTCAGCTCTGTTTGAATGAGCCAGAAGATGGCGGCTATGCTGGAAAGGCTGAGGTCGCTAGCCATGTTGTTTCAGCAGCTATGCTGATCGGACTGGGGGAGCCAGCTTAATCGTTGTGGCAGCTATGCCGACTGGACCAGGGAAGCCAGCCAATTCGCTGTGCCGGCTGTGGCGGACTAGCTGCGGAAGACTTGCGTTCAGTGTTTGGGTTGTGAATCCAGTTTCAAGGGAATTCGAACAATTTAACTCTGCCTGTTTGCTCTGTGGAGCTCTTGCTAAATCATTTTTCTTTTCTCTGAGATGCGGCTAGAGACTTTCGATTTGAATGGGGGTGGATTTGTTGGAGCCCTGACACGCATCTCTCTTGGGCTAAGACTGAGTCAAAATTGGGACACAGTCAAGAGAGGAATGGCTACAAAGTGTAAAAAGACTAAAGTCTTAGGGCAGAAAGGCAGAGTTAACCCATTCTTTGGATTCTCTCGCCAGCACACTGGAGAATTTCAAGATTTATCGGGTTCACAAGATTTTGCTATTGGTGTGGGGGTTGTTTTTGTGCGTGTGTATGTGTGCACATGAAATTATGAGAATTCAAATTTGTTTTAAAGAAAAGCTAAACTTTCAAGCAGCATAGAAAAAATGTACGAGAGTTTCAACTGCAAAGTTGCTACACTCTAATTGAATTCTTAGAATACCATCCCTTTCTATGCTATGGTATAGGAATCAAGTCTAAAAGTGCTATATACTAGAATTTACTCCTTAAAGGAAATATATAAAATAAAACAGCAGCTGATGGTTTTAAAAATACCCCTTTGTCTTACAGAATTGTTTTAGCAATTCAATCTTTATGTGGGTAGAAAATAACTAATATTGTTGAATCTGACCAACTGATCATATTTATAATAGAGGGAAAACTGTGTCTCTTCCCACTCAATAGCAAGGGGAAGAGTTCAAAGCATAGGCTGACCTTTTCCCCTCCCACACTTATGTGGGCAATGTACATTTCACATCTTAAAGCAATTCTAAAAATGTTTCCCTTATCTCAGTTTAAATGAACAAGGGCAGATTTGAACTGGCATCAAGTTCTGAACAAAGCAATTATTTTTGGTTTTGAAAATATTAGCATCCAGAGAAGCAACAATTTTATCCTTCTAGCGATATCTTCTATTTCAAGGCTGACTGAACCAATGTGGGCTAGATTAAGCAATACAGAAAGAAGGAATGGCTCTGATTCACAGGAGCCACTGAGCAGGCAAGTATGCTGCAACCTTTTAAGTTTACCTTATTGAAAGCCAAGGTGCTACCTGCTTTTTCATGCCTGAAGTACTAGTAGTTTCAAAACCGAAGTTCCACTGAAAGAGAGAGCTTTTATGAAATCAATTTTTCATCCTTAATTTATTTTCATATGTGCTTATTACAAATCATTTAATTAAAACCAAAATAAGGGAAGAGTTTCTGAACAAATAGGTATGTCCATTTCCCAAGCCTGATCATTCATACCATAATCAGATCTTTTAGAGCAGGGGTCTCCAACCTTGGCCACTTTAAGACTTGTGGACTTCAACTCCCAGAATTACTCAGCAAACTTTGTAGCTGAGGAATTCTTGGAGTTGAAGTCCACAAGTCTTAAAGTGGCCAAGGTTGGAGATCCCTGCTTTAGAGGGAGTGTACCTCAAAGACAGACTAAGAAATTTAAGAAAATATAGGGAAAATACCATATGTATCCAAAGGCTTTACACAACAAACATGAGTTGAGAATAATGGAATGAATGAAAAATAGAAAATCATGCACGAAAGCAATAAAGGTAACAGAATGAAGACCCAATAAAGAAGCAAGACATAACACAAAGAAACAAAGGAAAAAAAGAATTATTCACAGACTGGGAATCGTAAGGATGACATGCTCTTCAACGTATTTTTTTAAAAGGTTGTATATGCAAGTCTCTAGGGTGGGAAAGTACTGAACATAAATTAAAGAAGGAATTCCTATTATTTTATAAAATAAAAGCACAGCGGTTGCTTAAAAAAAGTTTGAACACAAAATGTCTAAAAACCTCAACAAAAAACCTGAAGGTTCAAGCTGCAAAGCCAAATTCCTATAGCTAAACTAAAGAGCTCAGGAGCAGAAACCCTTCCCACTCATTGTATAAATACTTAGATAAGGAAAAACTGCACCAGGGAGTAAGAAGCTATCACCACAAATGTAAATGCTTAGTCAGATGGCTCTAAACTAAAATGATGAATCCCACCTCTTACTTCAATCCTTTCATACATAAAACACTACAATGTAACTTTGTATTGAAGCTGCTTAAATGACAATTATTTTTCCACTGCTAAAATGTCAGGTTGGAAAGACTGCACCACTTGCTCCTTAAAAAAAATTTCAAGAAGCAAAAATCAAGGGTAACATTCCAATTTTGATCAAGTCTGACAGCTCTTTTATTTTAAGCAGAGATATATCAGCAAATTAACTATAGAAGTTCTAGCCTGACAATTCTATTTACGTCAGTCTGACTTGGGTTAGACATAGTCTGGGTACATGACTAATTCTAGCCATCAACTGCATCTCTGGAACTAATGAACCTTCATTTCTGGTGGTCAGGGTTTAGAATAATTCATATTCATTTATTAAACTTGTACGTTGCCCATCTCACCAGAATTTATCCAAGTAAATTCATTATTATTAAAAACTGTCAAAGTATTAATTACATGCTACTTATTCCGGACAGCAACTTTTGTATTCCCTACAAGGATAACGTTTACAAACCAATTATTGCTCAGTTTTTTTCCCTCCAAAACATTGGCTGTGTTTTGATATGAATGGCGAACTAACATAAAAATATTTGTGGTCCAAAAACTGACAATTTAGAATACTATTAGGAGACAGGAATTGGCAGTTAGAATTTAATCTAAAAACTGAGAGTAGGATAACAGATCTATAAATCAGTTACTCCTCCTTTCATCTGACTGGTGCTGAGTTGCAATATCCTGCAGTCAATGAGGAAATAGACTAGGTTAGCAGCCCCTTTTCATATAGGAATCAAGATTCAAAGCCCCTTTAACTTGCACTTCCTGTTACATCTAAGCCATTGGAAATTTACAAGGGAGATCACTAGAAGGTTAGGTCTGCAACTTCAGGATAACTAGATAAGGATTGTACCCCTAATCTATTAAAGGATGGCAACTTGAGCTGGACTGATCTAAATTACTTATTATCAATCACTTAAGGTTAAATAAGGAGAGCAACTTAAGTTTTTACTGTGCTTATTTATCTATTTTTCCATGCTGCCCAACTGTTTTTGTAGAAGTACGTACATTGGAGAAAGTAATAAATACCTAGATTTACAGTTTGCGTAGATCATAATCTTGTCAATTGCTGGAGAAAAAAGCCATTTCTACAGACTAGTGGTATATCAATTTATCTCAAAGATGCAACTAAAATATATTTTAAGACAAGCTTAAGTTATTCATCTAAGAACTTATAGGAGACTAACAACAACTTTCAAAACACAAATGCTTAATAGTTTTAATATACTGTATATTGTTCCACAAAATTGCAAATAATTAATTCATATAAGGTTTCAGTTCTTCCTCAAAGCCAAATAAAGCTCAATTATTTGCAGAAAATGTGTACACTATATAGCGGATACTATATAGCACACCAGAAGCCCCTAACTGATGGTCCGTGAGAAAATTTTGGTGGTCCGTGACGCACCTGGGTGGAGCAGCTGCTCCGGGATGAGCAATGGGCGAGTCCTGTGATTAGACCTCTGGATTAAGGGACAGCCCAGGCAGCTCGTGGTGGGGCTGGAAATCTCCGCCATAGAGGGAGCACATGCAACTTGCAACTTTGCAGGAGGTGCAAGATACAAGGAGCAGCACAGCTTTCTCTGGCCAGAACGAGATAATTAGTGCTGTTGAGGCAAGAGGGGGTGGGGGTGGCAGCGCAGGCAGTCCAAAGCAACAGCTGTTGGCAACCAGTGGCTCTTTCTTCCCCCTGCTGTGGCTTCCTGTTGGTTGAATCTACTATTGGCTGGACCCAGCCCTCACCCAGCCCTCCCACTCACTCCTCGCCTGGCCTAAGAGGGGAGGGGATGAAGATTTGCTCCATATTCCAGAGCGGGAGGAAAATTCATCTCTTCGCGGGTGTTTCTTCCAGCCCTTTTTGGTGCTGTGCGACTGGAAGATGCGCGACTTCCAAAACACTGAGAGAGAGAGGTGATAGAGAGGAGAGAGATAGGTATGAGAGAGAGAGAAAGAGAGAGAGAGATGAGAGGTGAGAGAGATGAAAGAGAGGTGAGAGATGAAAGAGACAAAGAGAAAGAGGTGAGAGGTGAGAGATAAGAGGGAGATGAGAAAGATACTGAGAGAAAGAGGTGAGAGAAGTGAGAGAAAGATGAGAGAGATACCGAAAGAGGTGAGAAAGGGGAGAGAGAAAAATAGAGATTAGAGATGAGAGATAGAGATAGAGAGATAGAGGGAGGGAGGGAGGGAGGGAGAGTCAGTCTCAGAGTCAGTCGAGTCCCTGGTATTTTGTTTTCTGTGGAAAATGTGTCCAAATGGCTCTTTGAGGTTGCAGAAACAGGTAGCCAAGCTAAGTGCCTGAAGGACCCCATCCCGTCACTGGGAGTCCAGGTGCTTCAACCAGCAGTGCGCTGGATTCATATTAGTGGTCCATGGGATTTAAAATTATGAATTTAGTGGTCCCTGAAGTCCAAAATGTTGGGGACTCCTGCAGTACACAACACTCATTACAGAGTGTTTTATTTTTTTACAAACTATAAAAACAAGTGTTTTATAAAAATAGACAAGATGCATTTTTCTACTCTCACTATAGTATGATTAGGATTGTGGCCCTAGTGCTAAAGCCCAGGGAGAATATTTAACACGGCCAAACAATGCATTAAAACTCCACAGTTGTTTCATAATGTGGGTGGGTGCTTTATATTTTTTTTAAAGTTCTCACAGGCAAAGTCATCACTGAAAGCATTACAATATATTCTAAAACCTGGTTTATAATAATATTTGCTCATGGACACTGGTATCTCTAGACAAATGATAAAATGTATAATTCTGAGACTATCACCGAATGTTTAATCATCAAAACAAACTCTGTCAAATCCAGTTATTAGCAACCAAAATGCCATACATCTGATGAAATAACCTGTTTATGAAAGCTTATGCCTTTTATTAAAATTAAGTCTGAAAAAAATACAGCCAGACTCCTGTTTGGCTACCATAGACTAAAAGAATTCTCCTCCTGCAGAAAGTGGTTCTATGAAATTCTTAATCTATCCAACAATACTTTATGTTCAGCTATCCCAATTTTTGGCTGCTAATAACTGTAGATGTACAGAGCATTGTAAAATCATACATACTTAAATTCTGCTTCATTCTCAAAAATTTGTTTGCTCCCTTATATAATTAGCAGCAATTCTGTAAAGTTTCAAGGACATTTGCAAAAAGCTTTAAGCAAATTATTTTGTGTGAATCATTTCATTTACCAAGTCATACATACTAGCCCTTCAATCCTTTGAAAGACAGATGGAAATCACAAGTCCACCTGCCATAATGCAATGGGTATGTCTTTTAAGCCATGAAAATGATTCAATACTATGTCAGCTGTTTTCATGTGCTCTCTCTGTCCACTTTTCTGACCTTAATGACTGAGGAAGGTACATGTGGGCTGTTGCCAAAGCACTGATCTATTTTCTGGTTAAAGTAATGCAACAGCATTGTGGCAGCTGCTTTTATCACTAGGAGAGGGACTACTGGCATCTCTTAAAAGAGTAACATTCTATTTTTGTTAGAAGGCAAGGAACAGTGCTCTTGGGCTATATGTATTTCTCTTTTGTGCTATAAGAAACACAAGAATGCCCAGTTAAAATGACATTTATACACCATCATTCTACCACAGGAATGAGGAAAGTGGAAACAGCATAATATTTAGGCCTATTTTCATTACTTAAGTACTTGTTATTCTGAAATATATTGTATATGCCAGAAGATGGTTTGGTGGGGTTTTTTGCTGAAGCATGGTTTTAGATAAAGCAATTCCATATTCAGCAATATCTTTTATATTTTGCCACTGGCTCCTCAAATATGGGTTAATTTAATGTATACATATCAGGGGAAACTATCTATACAAACAATAAACAAACCCTTGGAGGAATTTGTTAGGTTTGTCTAATGACAGGACATAAAACAGTATATATCTAAACTCAACAACAGAAGTCATCTAAACAATGTAGATTATGTTCCTATTAAACACTTAGAAAAGTGTTAGAAAAGTTACTTTCTGCTGTATTCCAGGTTGAATACATAAATCCACATTTGCAGGAAACAAAGCAAAACAGAAACCAGAGAACAAGACAAAATGAACTTGAGCATTTCCTGAACTAATTCAGCATCTTACAGAACATTTAATCTGATTTAAACACAATTAACTGGCAGAAGGTACCAAACTAACTATTCTTCCTAAACAGCTAAGGAGATAATCAACTTTAGAAACAGTCAGCATCTTTTCACAATCTAATAGAAAAATACATATTTTATTCTTCAAATTTGAATGTTACCATTGATATGTCATAAAGCAAAATGCTGCATATACTTTTCTCCTTTCGCCAAAGCTGTGAATTCAGTCCAAGCATATTTTGCTTCCTTCCTAATTTAGGCAGCTTGCGCCAAAGATGCCATATACCCATCTGAATTAACTTGGACGATAGATAGTCTGTGACTACAGCTACAGTCCCTTCTAGAGAACCAGTAACAGAAAAGGTGCTTCATGTTCAGTGGCAAGATATATCACATTTTGTTTTCTCTTCCAGGCAGTAAATGTCTGCATGCAAATGCTAGTGGAAATAATTCAGAACTTTGGGCACAAACATTCTAAATATGCCTATGACATTCAATTTTACCATCTATTTACTTTTCCCAGGGATAGTAAAATTTTTGAACTCAGGGAGACACGAGGGGAGAGACTAGAACAAGCTGTATATTTCTCAAGAACTGCCTATCCTTTTTCTAACTTTATAATCAGCTCCCAAATAATTTATCTGCATTTCAGTGGCAGACGCAAGGGTTAGGTTAACCCTAGAGTTAAGACAGATACATAATTTAACCAGCTACAAGTTTAACCAAAATAAATTGCACTTTTTTAGTTATTATAACCACTCTATCAAACATATTGTTCAGTCACAGGAAAACTGATAGGCAATTGAAAATGGATGGATGTTCTACAGAATCTAAACTGGAATGCTCTTAATTCCAATTTCACATGTGTCTCCTGTGAGTTAATTATCAAGGTCCCTCTACTCATTTTTATATTCAAGTGCCAAACTAGGATATTCCATTAGAACGACATGAAGAAGCAGGCAAGTTAAATTGGATTCTTAGAGCCCACTAAAAATATTTTCTCTCAACTGCACCCAAACATTATTTTTTTCTCTTTATGTGAAGTTCTTCTCAGCTACTTTGAAACTTAGTATTTGAGGAAAGCTTTTCCATAAATATATCTACCCCAAATATGAGGAAATGCCAAGGGGGCTCTTCACTCCCTCCACTGGAAGCAGTATATTATGTGAGACGTGACAGAAAGTCTTCTCAGCTATGACACACAGATTACAGAATGTCCTTACATTTCAGGCAAGGGTGACATTAACTTTGGTTGTTTCAGGATGACAAGTTGCTGGATGTCAAAGTCAGTAGACTGATCTGTATTTTTGCTTTACCTAGTGCATTTATATTATGCTTTGTTTTTCAAGCATCCCACCCTTGGATACACTGATATTGGGAAGGCTATGAAGATTTAAATAAATAATGATCTCTAAAGTTTTGAAAATAAAATTAACACAGGGATTTTAATTAGTATAAACGTTAACTACAGTTAATCACTGATAAAAAATAACATGAAAGTGCTTACAAAACTGCCATTATTAGGTATTTTCTACAGCTAGTCAAAGCATAAACAGATTTATAGAATAAGCTTATTAGTCAGCAAAACTCAGGAAAGAGAACAGGAAATTATTTAAAAAAACACTTCCATATTTTGCTGTTTTTATTCTTTACAATTCTTAACAAGGCTTAAAAAATTAAGACTCTTTATACTGCCATGATATGAAAATCACTATCTGCAGGTATACAACTGTTCTTGGAAAGGAGAAGTCCTCCTTCCCCCAAATATCAGTACTTTTGTTTTTAAGAGCTTTCCAAGGTCATGTTTTTCTTAATTCATGTATAATATCAGTGTTAAGATAAAGTTTGGCAGATATGATTTATTTTAGTTTTCAAAGTCACAAGGATCATTGCTCTCAATGCTGGTGAGTCAAATGAAGATGGTCCATGTTTGTGCTGATTCAGTCTTCATTACATTCTTCCTTTGCTAATTTGTAAATAAACACAAATTGCAGCATTAAAGCCATGTATGTCAAGGCCACTATATCTTTTTCTTGCACTGACACAAACATTTTTATTCCCCTTTACTTTTTGAATTATTTTGCTGTATTAAATTATTAAAATTCTATCAGTGTTCCATCTTCAATGGCAACTAGCCAATAACTTGCTGGGGAAAATAACAATATAAAATGAACATTTGTCCCAACATGTAGTATTTAGATATAAGTCTATGATGAACATAGGGGATGTTATTTGGCTATCTTAGCTAATGAATGAATATCTAAGTTAGAAGTTTGTTGTTAGAAACAACAAAAGTTTGAATCCTTGAATTTGATTTTTTTATGATCAGGTGTTAATGTTCAACAAGACTAACAAACTTTTTTTTAATTTTAATGAAAACTAAAAATTTACACAGCTACTTGTAAGAGTATGTATGGCTCTTATATTTAAGATTAAGGATGCCATATATTTCTGAAAGTTGATACCTATGTCAGGGAGGTGTCTCTTCCTAGAAAACAATAACCAAGCTCCTTTTTCCATTAATATATTAAATCAGAAAGCTAGCACACTATACAAAGAAAAGTAAAACCTTCAACATATTTACTTCCAAAAAATACTGTTAGAAAATAAAACTGGTGGTGTTCTAGGGCCCAGTGCTTTATTTTGTAAATTACCCAACTTCAAGGGAAAAAGCAAATATAAACTCCCAAAGAGCATCTTCACCAGCCTGCCCTTCTGGTAAATGAGAGCTTTGTAACTAGTTTGTCATGCCCTTTGTGATACTCATTTTGTGAATGAAACACCTGGGCAACCATTAGCCTTTCTTAAAAGAACATTCACAGCATGCTCTTACAATTCTAAATCTGCCCACTGGACCAAAGCTAGAGATCTTGTTCCAGAGACTGTTAAGTCAAAGCAAATGAATAAATGGGTAAGCCACTGATAAAGATGAGGAGTTACCTTCATTCCAATTCTCAAATTGCACAAATAAACAGAAATCTTTCAGGGGACTACAAAAGGACTCTAACTAGGCAGGTCTCTATAGGCTACAATTTGGATGTAAGAGGCATTTACAATTTTTTTTACCCTGACTAACAAAGTTACTCAACCATTTAAATCTGTGCTGGAACTTTTAATAATTTATGTTTCCTTGTATAACTGGAGTCCGGGATTTAGTGTTTCTAATAAGCAGTCACCTGGTGTTAAACTAATTATAGTAAGTCTCATTTAAAATATTTAATTTTATCATTCACTGCTGGCTTTTATGAATACAATTTAGTACAGTGATTTAATTCAGGAGCGACCAGTCTGCAATCCTAGAACTCCTCTGTGACCAAAGCAACAACATTCAACAACAAAATTGCAACACTTTTTCTATTAAGAGTTACATTTATGAGCACTAAATGGAAAGATTAAGAATTTTGGGCACTGATTTCACCCATCATTCAGCAGTTGGGTATGAACAATTGTGCAATAAGACTGTTAATTTTTTAAAAAAGTAAAAATTTCAACCCCCTACAAAATAGAAAACTAATCTCTGCAAAGTAGCCTTATTTCACTGGGTATTTGTGCCCTGCCCACAATTTGTGTTTCCATGCCACAAAACATTAAGTTTTATTCAAATATGTCCACTGATCTTAAATGACAAACTACAACTTATCTCCTTTAAAAAGTTTTTTGTTTTTAGACTAAATTCATGGCAGAAATCTAAATGCTATTTCATTTTTTTTAGAATTTACTTTTTTGACAGACCAGTAATATTCTGGGATGTTGCTCTTTTTGAAGCTACATAGCCTCATTCATGAACAATGAAATAGACCGAAAAAAGAGCTATTACAAGCATAAATAGCACGTCTTACACTATTCTAGGCACATCAAGGCAGATTCTACACAAAATCATTTCATGCAAAATGTCTTTAAATAATATTAACAGGATCAGAAGAAAAAAGGATAAAATTTACATATCAACATAAAATGTGGAAAGATCAATCCAAAATGGGAAATATATACACACAAGCACATATGGGACACATTTTTTTTCCATTTAGATAATTTGCCCTATAGCGTGGGGCTTAAAAAAAAACCTTATTTTCAAGTTTCCCAGCGCTTATTTCCCACCAATCTAATTTACTGCTACAACAGCTCAAAATCTAGTCACTGCTTTTTTTTTTCACCCCTGCCAGTTCTTAAAGAGTTCACTTATTAGCATAATATGCTGAAACAGGATTTCCTACCAATCCTTTTTATTTCCCATGGAAGTAAAATATATCAAACACTTTACATTAAAATTTAGCAGAGGTCGTGAGCAAGGGAGCTTGGGGTAGTGGGCATGAATAAAATATTCAGGGAGCGAAAAATAGAAATGCAATTGCCGCCCAAGCAAACACACGCACACCCCCGAAGGCTTATCACGCTTCCCCCTTCTGCTGCAGCTTCTCACCGCAGAACCAGCTCTGACTTTGCCGCCCCGTGGTAATTAACCACGAATAATCACGTTGTTGAACTCAAAACCTGGGATAGGTGGAAAGCTTGTCAATCCGATCCTGTGATTAACACCGCGCCTTAGACAACTCTTACGGGCCAGTGTGCGGCCCTACCCACCCAGCGCCCTCCGGACGGATTATACTAGAACTTTCCCAGCAGGCTGGGGTCGATGGGACTTAAGAATCCAACGCATCTCAAGGGCCGTTAAAAGGCTCGCCCCAAGTTAAGCTTGCTTTCAAGCGATGGTCTCAGCCCGGAACCCCCACTCGTCTCTTCTCATGCATAGCGCCACAGAAGCAGCAATTTAAGGGTGCTTTTTTTTTTTTTTAATCCTCCCGCACCCGCCTCCCCAGCAAGGCGAGTGCCGGCACGTGGCACAACGTCTGGGAAGACACACTCTTCCCAGCGCACGACCGCGGCCAAAAATCTCTCTTTCCCCGCTTATGGGGACACCATTTTCCCCTTGGCCGAATATATCAGGCCGCTACAGGACCGATGCGCTGTAGAGGCTAACGAGAGGCAGGCAAAGATTACGGGCCTTGCCAGCTCCTCCCTATGGGAGCCAGGTCGCGCCGTGTGTCTCCAAACGCTTAGCTCACCTCGGCCCGCACGGCTCCGCTCCCAACCCCGACTGCCTGGTTCCCGACAGTCCGACACCCGCCCCGTGGCACCACGAGGCGCGGAGCTTGTTTACCAACTCGCCCCTGCCCTCTTGGTTTGAGGCCCGGCCCCAGGCTCCGCCCCCTCCCGCTATCATTGGCTCCTCAAAAGCCGCCTCCTTTCCGTCGCCCAGAGATTAGCGCGAGAACGGAGGTGTCAGCTCGGGGAGAGCGTGCTCGACTCGTGGAGTTCGCGTTCCGTCCAATGAACAGCCGAGGCGGAAAAAGTTTCGGCCAATAGGAAGGCGGCGCTGTCTTCACCCATCCATGTTGCGCTGGTAGCTTCTGAGCTTTTCGCATGGTGACAGGAGGCCCCTGGGTGGAAGTGGACGTAGACTAGCCTTTGGGGGCGGGGAAAGCAGCAGGCCTGGTGCATGTGCGGGTGGGCACGTTCAGGCTTCCTCACAAAGCCCGAGGGCTCGACTGTGAGCTCTCTTTGGATGATTAAGCTAAACTGGGATTTTCTCTTCCAAAGGACGCCTTCCCATAAGGTGGGCTGCTGAATCTGAGTTACGTGCCTTCCTGCACATATACGGCAGCAACTTGGTGGCCGTAAGGGGCGATGCTTATGTTGTTAGGGGGAACAGGGATGCTTAGACACTTTCTGATGAACACGTCCTTCCTTGTGGATTGAATTTAAAAAATGGTTGTAAAGCTGGGGAAGAAAATTATGGAGGGCAGTATTGCAATCTTGTAAATTAAATTTGTAATTTAGTGCATTTTTTCCAGATCTCTTAGTTCCTTTTGAAACTCAAACCACTAATCACTATTATATCAAAACAAAAAACCCTCACATTTCCCAGCTCTGACCATATTGCATTATTGTGGCTTGTTCCCTTGACCTTAGAATTCCCTGTTCTCTTGTAACATGATTATTTACCCACAGCTGAAGAAAAGCCAATATAAATTAAACTGGATATTTAACATTGGTACTTGAAAAACTCCTGCATTTGAAACTATATTTAAAATAAAAACGTGACTTCCTATTGCAACATTTAAGTTAAAAAATGTAAACTAATTTTTATTTATATTGTAACATCATTCCTAGGGAATTTGGGGACCTAGAATAATTTTGCTTTGTTTTGTTTTAAATTTTAGCATTCCTATTTTTACATCTTTTCAGGTGGCTGGGAATATTTGATGTTGTGATCCAATATATTAGGACAATACAAGTCTGGGGAAGACAGGAATTTGTCCCATGGACTACAGTATAGAATTAAGATGCAGTTGTATGACCACTTATTTGACACTTCATTTTATTCAAGATATATTTCTGATGATAAGATTGCTGTTGTTGACTACTCTTGTACCCTTTTACCTGAGAGTTAGGCCCGTTGAACTCAGTGATTAGACTCTAGGTAAGGATTGTACTCATCCAACCTATACAATAATAGTTCAGATTAAATTATTTGGAGCTGCAATTAAATTGTAGCAGGAAAAATATAGCAGAAAAAATTGTGTCATCTTGAACACTAATGTACTTATGATATGAACTTTGGTTTAAGCCACTGTGTTTATTTATTATTAACCAAATTTATAGAGCTGCCCATCCTCTCAATGAAAAATGTAGGGTGTAAACAAAAGATAAAAACACAATAAATGAACTAAATCAGCCAACAGAATTTAGTAGAGGCCCTAATAAAAAAAAAATCACCCTAACCACATTAACAGCTCCATTAATATCACAGCCCTAGGGGAAAACTCAGGTCAAGGTCTTTCAAAAAGTTTCTGTTGGGGCTGAAACTCAGGCTAAAGTTTGTTTCATAAGGCAGACACCATGACAGAGAACGCATGCTTTTTCTGCCCTATCAGATAATGCTGCTATACTCAGGAGACCCTGAATATGTCCATCCTATCAGATTTGGTGAGACAGACAGACACCAAACACAAGCAGTCCTATGTACCTTATAGGACTTTCAGGATAACCGCCAGTGCTGTTAATTCAGTGGTGAGATTCAAATTATTTTACTACCGGTTCTGTGGGCATGGCTTGGTGGGCATGGCAGGGGAAGGATACTGTAAAACCTGCATTCCTTCCCCACTCCTGGGAAAAGGTTACTGCAAAATCCCATTCCCTCCCCACCCCACTAACCAGATCTCCAGGTCTGTTGTCCTGTGCAGGGCAACAAAAGAAGAGCCAGCCAATCAGCTGGGACTCGAGAGGCAGAGAATAAATGGGGTCGGGGCCAGTCAGAGGTGGTATTTGCTGGTTCTCCAAACTCAAAATTTCTGCTACCGATTCTCCAGAACTGCTCAAAACCTGCTGAATACCACCTCTGCTTTAATTGCTTCTGAAAGCCCACTAAGCCCCCACTAAGCCACTCATGTAGCAGCAATGTCATTTATATTTATTATATTTATTTTATTTATTAACTTTACTTGCCACCCATTTCTTTTTGAAATAGCTCAGGACGGTTTACAATAGTACATGGGTATACTGTGGTGCACTGAATATTGAGCATGCTGCCATATGCTGACCTAGCTTCTAAATGCTCCTCAAGGGTAGAGCTATGTAGACAGCATTTATTTATTCAGTTTATATCCATCTCATACATATGGCTAATAACAAAAACACCATTAACAAAAACACTAAATGACAAAGCAGCTGAAATAAAATCAGTACACTTAGCACAATCTAGGGTCCCAGTCTCATCAAGAACAGAAGTCAAAAAATGCAAATTCAGATATTCATAATCCTTTGTCTTTTCAGTAGATTACATGCATTCTCTTATTAAAATAAAACTGTTTTGTAACCTAATTGCAGTTAATTAGGTCTTATCCTTTATTATTATAGTTTGTGTTAAATTCTCTGTATGAGTTTTGAATGATGATTGGTTGTCGAGTAACCCATTATTCTATAGTGCCAAGAGGATGCAAATAATTTAAACTTGATAGAACATACAGTACTTTTTCCCCAGCTGCGTTCTTAAATGAATATATAGATTTGTTAGTACTGTGCTTAACATGATTGAGAGGAAGGTCTTAAACTATGTGCCATTAAGATAATGTCAACTCTTAGCAACACAGTAACAACTCTTAGTAACATAGATTTACAGTATATTGTTCATCCATATGATTATCTTGATAAAATATAGAGTGGTTTACCATTGACTTTTCCTGCACAACATGAAATTATCCATTACTGTTGTTATTAAACAGGTCTCTTACTTCCAGCATCTTCCTCTATCACAAACTGCCAATGTCTGCTTGCTTTAGCTAGACAGCTGGGATGACAGTCATACCTTGGATAACCCTGCTGGGATTATATATTTGGATGACCCTGTTGGGATTATATGCTCTTAGATTATACCTTGAGTATGTTGGACCATTAGCCTAATAAAGTGCCAGATATTAGGTACATAAGCGATTAGTATATATTTTTGTGGATAATAACCTCAAAAAGCAATTCTTACATATAATTATAGTTTTAGGCACCATTTACTATTACTAACTATGCATATATTATACTTACTGGTACTCAGCTGTTTCTTCTAAAGAAACAACAGTATGTGTCTCATTTGCATAGCATAAATAAAACTCTGCTTCTCCTAAATGACTGCTTGGGTGGATTGTGTTTCAAACTACTATGAAAACTTAAATAGAGTTTCATGAGAGACTAAAACCAATACATACTCACATCTCTTCACATAGACACAACCAATTTTCTATTGCCTATTTATCAAGGCTTCTGGGACTTTTTTTTCTTTATTAACTAACAAGTTCCGTGTACTGAAAAAGCTTGAAAATCCCTACTATATTCTCTTTACCTATCTGGTTGAGAGATATTTGTAATATTAAGATTCCAAACTAATGTAAAATTATTGTGATAATGGTAAAAGGTAAATGCTGAGATTTGAATATAATTTTATTTCATTCAGGTCGTCTACTCCAAATCTGTTTTGTTCAAATTTATTTTATTTTTTACAAATACATGAGATAAAAGCAACTGGTAAAATTATAAAATATATCTAAAAATTCATTTGGAAAGTATCAATAATGGAATGCCATTACTGTATATAAGGAATTTGTAAATAATGTGCAATCATACCAATAATAGGAGATTCAAGGATGTTTACTCCCAAATACTCATATATAGTAATCCTATTATTTTAACAGAGCTCATTCTGAAAGCCAAAAAAATCATGTGGTGGCTCAGTGGTAAGACACTGAGTTTGTCAATCAGAAAGGTTGGCAATTCGAATCCCTAGCACTGCGTAATGGAATGAGCTCCCATTACTTGTCCCAGCTTCTGCCAACCTAGCAGTTCGAAAGCATGCAAAAATGCAAGTAGAAAAATCGGGACCACTTTGGTGGGAAGGTAACAGTGTTCCGTGCGCCTTCAGCATTTATGCCGGCCACATGACCACGGAGACGTCTTCGGATAGCACTGGCTCTTTGGCTTTGTAACTGAGATGAGCATTGGCCCCTAGAGCCAGAAACAACTAGCACATTTGTATGAGGGGATCCTTTACCTTAAAAAATAATAATTAGAGATATTATGTTAGAATAAAACAGCTTCAGTTATGAAACTGTAAAAAGTTCTCTCTGTTACATGCATGTGTTGTGATGCCACCTGGCATTTACAAGATGGACAGCTGCTGTACATCCTCTTACCTCAGGAAAAATATTTCTGAAGAGAGATCTTTACTTTAGTACAAAGTAAGATTTCTCATACACCTGATGATTCTCTTAGATAGGATTTCCCCCCACACATAGACACACACTTTTGGGATGCTGTAGATGGTTCTCTGGCAGGAGTCAAAGATGGGAAACGGAAAGAGAGAGCTAAGATTCTTTCCCAACTTGGAGTTTGTAGCAAGAAAAGTATTCCAGGTAATAAATTGACATAGAAATAACATCAGACCCAGGAGCTATCTTTCTTTAGTGTCAGGGTCATCCACAAGAAGGGGTCAAAGTCTCTCAGTAGAGGGGACAATGCAGAAATCTCACCCTTTTGTATTTATATGCACATACAAAAAGAGTGAGGTTTTCCATTTAAAAAAGAATTTTTAGGATTCTTGCTAGACCACAATATGTATGACATATTTGTAGATAACAAGGTCACTAATAAAAAGTGTCATTAAAATATTAACATTTTCATTATGTTATTTTATGTGTAAATTTATATAATTTTTATCTGAAGTGGATTTCAGTATTTTCTATAGCAGAAAGTTTTCTTTTCCTCCACTTGGAATAAATATTATTCAGATATCTTCTTTTACATCAGTATTTTTATTAGCCTTCTGATTTGTTTGAACTGGCCTTCAGCTTTGTATGGCCTAAGATAATTTACACTGACAATTATGTTTTAATGATGGGATCTTTGGCCTGCACTGAATGGCTTCTAACCAATAAAATAACTGTATTACCACACTGTAATTTCTCTACTTTCTTTTTGGTGCTTTTCTCCCAGACTTACTTAGCAGTTTTGAAGTGTTTTTTTTGTCACAAATTTTGAAAGGAGTAGGTTGAGGTGGAAAAGAATCTCCCTGAATAAATAACATTGGATGCAGCTTTCTTTCTTTTTAATTAATTAAGGTATTTATTAACAGATTTATATAGCCACCCAATTCACACAGTGACTTTTTAATATATATGAACTTGAGATTCTTAAAGTGAAACTATATTTTTTTCAGGATTAATATCTACAATGTTCTTTGAAAAATACCTGTTTCACACATCTTTCTTGAAAAATAGTTATACCAATTCATGAAGCCTTTGTTTTTGCAAAAAATAAGAATTTTCTGACATGTAAATAATCAGGTTTGATTGTTTGAACTCAATACCAGAAATGTTCCAAAACAGGTCACACACAAAAAATTCAGGAAAATGAATCTAAGTACACCAAATAAAAACACAACTGGTTTTTTTTCTCCATCATCCAGTCAGAGCTGAGGAAACTTCTTGGATAAGAAGCAAAATGTCTTCACAGGGGGGGAAAAAAACCCAGAAAGTCCAATTGCCTCTTGAAAAAGCATCTTTGGGACAAGTGGTTGACATAATAGCAATGGAAGAAAATGGCTGAAGAAAATCTAGCTAATTATGTACTCTATTACTATCATTTCTGAACAAAAATAAGTTTTTCATTCTGTTTAGAACGAGATGACTAGGACTACTATATGTGAGCTGCAAAAATCCCCACAAAGAAGGTGCTTGTACTGTAGCAATATATAACATGTTACATATTTGCAGGAGTGTCTTTCTGCTCTTACCTCATGTTGCATGTTTATATGTATGCATACACTAGAAGCATAAGGTGAGCTGTGTATACTCCATAAAAGGTTATGTGACGATGCGGGTGAGGCTTGGAATGGATCAAACTGTATTGTTCTCAGCTGCTGCCCAACTGTCTCTCCCATGGAGAAGCATTGCAGGGAGAATTTGCTTTTAAATGACGTTCTGCACCACTTCTCCCTTGATCTAAGCCATTTTCAACCTTTCTTTTTCTGGCTTCTTTCCCCATATCAAATTTGATCCTGTTCTTTCAAGTTTGGAATGTTATCCTGCTGACATACAAATAGTTACAACCATTTTTAAATAATTATTTCCTAATATTCTGTTGATTTGCCAGAAATTATAATTTGAAACCATTTTGGAAGCATTCTGGGTGCTACATCTGAGGTCTAGTGAGAGGCACAAGTTGTGCCATCCCACAGATTATTTCATTTAATCTGCCTTCACAAATTATGATAGCAAATAATGTTCAGCTGTTGACAATAATGGCATTTTATTATGTCAAACTAATCACATGTAAGAATCTTGGATGAACCAGCTAAATAATATTTTAGCACAGCCTGGGGTGAGATTATGAGCTCATCTAGACAACTAATTGAATGTGTTTCGTTCCCTGAGATCACACACAAATATAAAAGCAGCAGAGTGTTCTCTCGCCCTATAGTCAGTTTCTATTTAGCTTCAGCAATAAGCCAGAGCATGTGGGACAAGTTAAGGAACAGTAATTGGTGAATGCATCTCCCTCCCGCGAGCAGTTCTGCCATAGGGCAGAAAAAAGAGCCAGCAACTTCTCTCCTTTCGATAGGGTGGGCTGGACCTAAGTTATGGGAGATTGCAAATCACAGGCCTGGCACTCTTCTTCCATTGCCAGTGAATCTCATGTCAACTGCTTGACCATCATAATTGCCACCTTTTAGGTAACTGTAGTGATCTCTCCCCTTTTTAGAATCTATCCACTTATCTATCATGTCATCTGTCATCTATCTATCTATATTTATTACTTTATTATCTAGGGTTTTTGCTTCTGCTACACCATTCCTGGTGCTCCTCTCCAGCAGCATAAACCAACACATGTACACTGTAACCAAAAGCAGTCAATAGAAGCTGGGCAAATTGGAGCCATACGACTAACGAAGCCCCTGGAATATCACACCCCCAGAAAACTTGTGTCAAGAGGATTTGGAAGTAATCCTTTTAACATCAGATCAAATGAACACAAAGTTGGGGGTCTTCAATTATATCCTGGGAATGGGGGAAAGCATCATCATGTCCTATCTTTAAAGAACAATTCTTCAAGGTCTATTGGAAGTACAGATGAATAAGCTTTATGACTCATAGAATTAAATAGGGCTTTTGCTTCTAAGAAACACACATTGATATCTCAGGATTGTTTATGCCTTGGGCTAGTTGTGCTTTTATATTTGTGTACAAAAAGAAGAGTCACATGAAACATCTTGGAAAAAACTAAATTGTAACAGGCTTCTATTTTGAACCAGCAAGGAGAGAATACTTCAAATTCTGATGAGGAAGGCCCTTGATGTGAGGAACACTGTGGCTGCATTCACATGGCTGTTGAATCAATCCATTTTTTAGTTTGCACAATGCCCTGAAGTCTAAATAAACTAAATAGGCTAGATTTAGTGCTAAAAGCAAGACTTAAAACCACATTTAACATGATTTGATTTGATTTATTTGATTTGTCAATCGCTTACAAGATAATAAGTATAAGTATAAACATAATTATGAATACATGAAATGGATACATATAAGAAAAATAAAAAACAATAGGACAGGGATGGTAGGCACATTGGTGCGCTTATGCACGCCCCCTACAGACCTCTTAGGAAAGGGGTGAGGTCAATAGTAGACAGTCTAAGGTTAAAGTTTTTGGGGTTTCGGGAAGAAATCACAGAGTCAGGTAGAGTATTCCAGACATTGACCACTCTGTTGCTGAAGTCGTATTTCCTGCAATCAAGTTTGGTGCGGTTAACCTTGAGTTGTATCTATTGTGTGCTCTTGTGTTGTTATGGTTGAAGCTGAAGTATTCATTGACAGGTAGGATATTGCAATGTATGCTTTTATACTTAGATTGGACCGAAGGCACATAGTTCTAGGTTTTCTAGGTCTAGAATTTCAAGTCTGGTGGCATAAGGTATTCTGCAACAAGTAGAGGAGTGGAGAACTCTTCTTGTGAAATATTTCTGGACTTTCTCAACTGTGTTAATGTCAGATGCGTAATGTGGGTTCCAGACTGATGAGCTGTATTCGAGTATTGGTCTAGCAAATGTTTTTTATGCTCTAGTTAGTAGTGCGATATTACCAGAGAAAAAGCTACATAGGATTAGGTTAACAACTCTTAATGCCTTTTTGGCAATGTAGTTACAGTGGGCTCTAACACTTAGATCATTAGAGATGAGTATTCCAAGGTCCTTTACAGAGCTTGGATCATCAACAAGGTCTTAACTATTCAGCTTGTATTTTATTTTCTGATTTTTTTTGCCAATATGTAAGACAGAGCATTTATTTGTTGAGATTTGAAGTTGCCATTTGTGGTCTTTTTGAAGGGTAGTAGTATTGTCCATAGTTTTGAATAGCTTTACATCATCAGTGAAGAGACTGCAGTTGCACTTAATATGATCACAGAGGTCATTTATGTAGAATATGAAGAGTTGGTCCTAGGACACTGCCTTGGGGGACACCACTGTTGACGGGTACAGAATTTGATAGGATGCTCCCAATTTTGACCATTTGTTGTCTGTTTGACAGGAATGCTTCTATCCAGTTATGCAGTTGTCCAGAGATACCATAAGATTTTAGTTTTAGGAGTAGTTTGTCGTATACCACTGAATCAAAGGCTTTACAGAAGTCTATGTAGATTGCATCTATTGTTTTGCCCTGATCGAGTAGTGTAGTCCATACGTTTTTGCAGTGTAAGAGTTGCAGATTACAGGATAGTTTTTTTCTGAAACCAAATTGTTTATTAGAGAGTAGGTTGTTTGTCTCTAAGTGGAGGATTGGTTAATAATTGATTCCATGACTTTACTGGTGACCCAGCATAAAGAGATTGGTCTGTAACTTTCAACTAGGCTGGGGTCTCCCTTTTTGAAGATGGGGATGACTGTGGCTTGTGACCATAGGTTAGGCAAGGAGCTGGTCCTGAAAGAGTTTTCAAAGATTATGCTTAGAGGTTCTGCTATGGCAGTGGATAGCTTTTTAAAGAAGTAGGCACATATTCCATCTGGTCCAATAGATAGAGATGGTTTTAGATTGTGTAGTGCTTTTTCAGCATTGTCTTCTGTAAAATCGATATGTATTAGATCAGTGGTCGCCATGGGCTGTGGAAAAATTTTGGTGAGCCACAGAAGAAATGACCCCAAAAGCAATTAATCTGGGCCGCGCAGTTCTTGCACCCGATCCGAGGAGAGTCAGGCCCCTGAGATGCACACCAACCAGCTCCTACACCCAGCGGCAGTGGCAACAGCAGTCCCCTCCCTCAGCGCTTGCTGTCAGCTCTTCCCCATTAGTTCTCTAGCTTTGAATTGCTCCCGGCTCTCTCTCTTTCCTCCCCCCCCCCCGCCCACTTGCAGGCAAGAGAGGAAAGAGAGATGGAGCCATGCACAGCTCTCCCCTTTTCCAGCCCTTGCTGCCTCTCCCAACATCAAAGCCTCGGAGACGCAGGCAAAGCCGCTGCAGCGGTAGCGTCCTGAGTTGCCTTAGCATGCTCGGTTAGTTGAGAATCGCCCTGCCCAAAGAAGGAAGTGGTGCTGGAGGAGGCAGTCGTGGAGAAGCAAGCAACTCAGGGCGCTACCGCTGTGGCGGCTTTGCCTGCGTTTCCGACGAGGCTTTGATTTTGGGAGAGGCAGCAAGGGCTGGAAAAGGGGAGAGTGTGCATGGCTCCATCTCACTTTCCTCTCCTGCCTGCAAGCGGGCAGGGGGGAGGAAAGAGAGAGAGCCGGGAGCAATTCAAAGCTAGAAAACGAATGGGGACAGCTGGCCAGCGGGCGTTGGGGGAGGGGACTGTTGTTGCCGCCGCTGCCGCCGTGTGTGGGAGCGTGCATCTCAGGGACCTGAGCCGGGAGGCACGAGACCTGCAAATGGGAGCATTTGATGATTTCGAAGAATTCCTGGAACACGGTAGATTGGCATTTTGTAGGTCGCAGTGAAAGAGGGAGCTTTGTTTTGTCTCCTTTCCTCCCCTGGTAATGCGAGAGATGCTTTCTCCCTCCCCCGCACCCCCAAATAATCACTGGCTGTGTCTGGGTTTGGCAGCGAAGTGCTAAAGCGAGCAAAATGCCCCCAGGGACACCTTTCCTTGCCTATCTCCAGGTGACGCTGGAAGAACCCCCCCCCCTCCCCAGCTTTTCCTCGGCTGCAGATCTGAGCCTCTCAATTCTCCATCCGGGATCTGAAAGGAGCTCCCACTTTCTCCCCCTCCCCTCCCCCAATTCATCACCAAGAGCGGCAGTCCTTCTGCAGGCAGATGCCTGCTGAGAAGCTCCTGGAATGGCAGCCAAGGGGCGCTGCCCCCCCCCCAGGAAAGCAAAGCCCCTTTTCTACCTCTGCTTCTCCCAGTGGCAGTTGCCCCGAGGCCCCTCAGCTCACACACACACAGACACACACACCTCGCCCACTCTTCTGTCTCTTTGGAAGGTGCCAGGTGGGGGGAGGCTTCCAGCCCAGAATGTTTTATTTTATTATCATTAAGCATTTACATTTTTGTTATAATTAAATAAGTGTGTGTGTGTATGTGTGTGTGTATCATGTGTGTGTGTGTGTGTGTGTGTGTGTGTGTGTGTGTGTGTGTGTGTATATATATATATATATATATATATATATATATATATATATATATATATATATATATATATATATATATATATATAAATACACACACACATATATATGTTTTCTTAAGTTTTCGTGGGTATTTACATGTATGGCATTCAACTTTGTTTGGGTATTTTCCCACGTCATTATAGTTGTGCACAACTAACAAAGCTGAATGCCATATATACATACATACATACACAAACACACACACACACACACACATATATATACACACAAATTTATATTTAACATAAAAAATTATATTAAATATATTACCTTTAAAAAAAAACATATTAGTGGTCCTCGGGATTTAAAAGTATGAGTTTGTTGGTCCCTGAGATCCAAAAGGTTGGCAACCCCTGTATTAGATCATTGTAGTTGTCTATGGTTTGACTAGGAAATATTGGGCATGATCCATTGCTGTTTACAAATACTGAGCCAAATAATGTGTTAAAGAGGTTGGCTTTAATGGTGTCGTCACTGCAGTCTTTACCATTAGGTCCTTTCTGGGGTGGGATGGACCTTGAGTCTTTGTTTACAAAATTGTAGAAAGCGCGGGTGGAATTGGTGCATAGAAGGTTTTCCTCTTGTTTAATGTGATAAGTGGTGCATTCTGGTGGCATAAATTTTTATCTGGTGGCATAAATTTTTGTATCGGCTTTTGAAGTTGGCAACGTAACCAGATTTGTTTTTCCGCCAAAGTGATCTCTTTTTGAATTGAAGTTTCCTTATTGTTAAGTCACATGCTGTGTGACTGCAAGTTGTTTCCTTGAGTGATTATGCATTTGGTGTTAAATTAGCCACAAATGCCTGATGACTATCACATCTGTGTACTCCTCCCCCCCTCACCCAATGATTGGAACAGAAGTAGCCATATCTCAATAACATGTCTGTAGAAACAGACAGGGATTTTAAAATTCCATTCTTCTCAGGGTGTCAAACTGGTGGACCGCAGGCCAGATGCATCACATACAGGTCATGCCCACCCCAGCTCCACACAGGTGAAAAACATTGTGAAATGTCACCTGACAGCAACATGACGCCACGAGTTTGACACCCATGAGGTATATGATAGGGGCCCATACTTCCCTATATGTGATTGTGCACCTATTTTATAAGTACAATATCAAAATAGATTTATACTGCATTAGGCAGTCAAAAGTGGATCAAAGAAACATAAAGTTGCAGATCTTTCTCCCAACCTCACCCTCATCACCGAGTCTGTTGCCTCAAACAGAGCAAGAGGCAATAAACTTATTCTTACCTTCTGCTGAATATGATCTGTATGTTGTGAAGGACCATTTTACAAGAGACATATTATATAAGTATTACCAGTACTAATATGTATTATGGCAATTTCTGTTTACTTAAAAGTTTCACCTTTTGAGCCTTCCAACATGATCTGCAAGCTAACTAATAAAACAGCTAAACAATAACATGATCAATTAAATTGACTCTTCGATTAGAATCAGGAAGTAATACTATCAGCCTATTTATTATAGAAAAGTTATTGAGATAAATTAGAAGAGTTATGTGAATGCAACCTTCAGAGAGATGGGGATATAGCTGGTAATTTTTTAAATCAACTTATATTAAAGTTATGCAATATTATTTAATAAATCTTTATTACTTAACTTTATTGCAGTCATTAATCATCACAAGAGAATTGGTATTAAAATATCCAAAACTAAATTGATAGGATGGTTAAGAAAAGTACAGTCAGAAAAAAAATAGGTAAAAGAGAACGTTAAATCAAAGTATGCTAAGGGAATTGCTCAGGCTACTGATATGCAATAAGAAAAAAAATTAAAATTAGCTATTTGGATAATATAAACTTTGAAATGGTATAAAATAGAAATACAATACAAATACATACATACATTTCAAATACATGTATTCAAAAATAAAAACTAAAATTACCCAAAAGGGATTTAAGAATTATAATTTTTCTTACAGACCCGTCATATCTAAAAAAAATATAATACAATAGCTGACACGGCACATATACCCTAAGGCCAATTGTTAATGCTCAACCTAAGCCACTTCTGGCTACTGTATCCATTACTCAGACAGATTCAATTGCTCTTAATTATTCTTTACCTTGTTTTGCATGCTGCCACACAAAACCTGGCAACCATGTCTGTTACCTCAGGGTTGATGTCAGAAAATAGAAATTGCTTATACTGTTCATTGTTGTATCCTGTTTTGGAATGTGATAATTAAGGTGTTTCAAGGTTCTGTATGAAACTGGCAATAGTTTCTGTAGTATCTACACAGTTGTAAGGATATACTGGTAATGAGTTTGATGGGGTTCTTTTGTATCTTCCAGCCAAGGTGCTGAAGGAAAGCTTACTATTTGGGCTAAGGTAAAGGTCCTTCTCTGATTTGGGATTTTAAGCTCTATGAGATACATACCGTAGTTGGTGCCAGAATGTATCTCTGGCTGTCTGCCATGGTGTTTAATAAATCAATGAAACCAAGAAATTAAAACAAGAGCAGCAGCTAAAAGTGCCCTTCACGATGCATAGAACGCATTCAAAAGTTAAGTGGAATTTTATTTTAAAAATGCAGGATTCTTTTATAAGCCCACAGATAATTGCTCTGAGAGCAACAGAGGGAGAGCCACTGCAGCACAAGGTTTGTACACATCTGATAGCTGTCATTCATGGCCAGTATGGCTCCCAATATGGAGTTTTCAGCTTTCAAACCCCACAATGGTTAGGGAACCAGTCCAATACCAGCAATATAAATTAGGCAAGAAAATGACCCCAATTTGGTTTACAATATCTCCTAGTTTTACCCTCCAGTGCAGACAGTCTAGACATTTGACAACAACATTCCAGAAAATTGCATGGACCTGAAAAGAGAAAACGTGAGCTTAGTGACAACATATTCCTCTTTCTGCTGAAAAACAACATCCCAGTGAGGATGGAAATGAATCAGTTTGTGTTTTTTCAGATGACCTGAGGTACTGCTGGTTTAGCCATTAAAACAGGCAGTTTCTTTTGCCTGGCAAACCCACTGAACAGTAACTTTTTCTTGGTTTCATTTCTTTGGAAGTCTAATCATGTACTCTGTACCAGTGGTTGCCAACCAGTGGGCCGGGGACCACTGGTGGTCCATGAGAAAATTTTGGTGGTCCACAGAGAAATGTCACCCCCAAAGCACCCGCCCCAAAGCAAATAATCCAGGCTGCAGGGGAACACAAGGCTGCGCCGCTCACATGGCCCATGGGAACACAAGGTTTGTGTCACTTGCACTGTGAACAACGCGAGGTAGAGAGAGGAGGGGGGAAAGGGCAGAGGTGGAGGAACTTGCCCCACTTGCCCCTTGCACCTCGCCTGGCCACTGGGCTGCTTCTTTCGACTTCTTTCTTCTTGGTTGCATGCAAGGAAAGCAGAAAAAGCCTTTCTTTCTCTCCCCCAAACTCCACCAGAAATGAGTCTTTGGGACTCTGCAAGGCATCCTGCTCCAAGAGGCTGTGCTGGCACAACAAGTCTCACAAAGACTCATTTCTGGCAGAATTTGGGGGAGAGAAAGAAAGACTTCTGCTGCTTCTGCTGCCTTCCTTGCATGAAGCCAAAAGTCAGTCAGTCAGTCAGTCAATCAGTCTTTCTCTCTCTCTCCCCCTCCCTCCCTCCCTTCCTGAGAACGGAGCTGGAGATGGTATCCTGCAATCCCAAATAAAGAATGATAGATCCATAGGAAAACAGGATGGGGAATTTTCCGGCAGACTTTTTTGGGGATTTTCCCAGGGTCTCTGGTCCGCAGGATTTAAAATTATGAGTTTGGTGGTCCCTGAGGTCCAGAAGGTTGGTGACCCCTGCTCTGTACAACAAGCACAGTTTAGGTGTAATATGTAAAAATCCTATAGGCACCAATATTATTCCAGTCTACATGTATCTTCAAGGGTAGTTCCTCAGAGAGAATATTACAGACATCCATGTTACCCATCTTATCATACTGATATATTCTCGCTTTCTTTTTCATTGTTTATTGTTCCATTATTTTACTTCAGTTTTGCTTATACTCTTCAGTTCTTCCTTTTCATTGTTGTAAGTAGCCCAGAGTAGCCCCATGGCAAAGTAAGTGGCAAATAAATTTAACAAATAAATAAATAAATTCCATTCTAGAGGAAAACATTGCAAATATTACTGAAATAATGCATGTCTTGCTCAGAAAAGGGAATAGATGATAAATATAATGGTAAGACTCACTACACATCATTTTTCCCCAAACTGTATAATCTTAGAAAGCTTTTAAAGAAATACTCCAGATCTAAGAAAATATGAGGGGGGTTGTTGTTAACGCAATGAGAATTTTTTTTTTTCAAAAGCAAACAACACCAAAAAAGATAGCAATAAATTAAGATACAGAAAATTAATGTTTAAAAGATATTTGGAAAAGGCAAGGGGACCTGGAGAGTGTCCTAATTCTCAGAAGATGCTCTGGAGATATTTGAAAGAGAGGATAGGGCTAAAAGAAGAAGAAACCAAACTCTATCATCTTTCCCATGGATATTTATCTAGTCATGCTGTTGTATGATTGTATTTTGGTTTCATTTATGTTAATTGATTTTATTTTTTAAAAAATTACCACATAATTTAAATACATTTCTATTTTAAAACTTGAAAGGATATTTTAATTTTGAGTAGTATGAACACTTTAATTGTGTGTGCACCTTATGTTGTTAATACTAGGAGCCCTTGTAGATGATAGCAGATTAAGTTCAGAGCAGACAGACAATTTACAAAGGATTGTGAAAAAATATGGGATAATCATAATTGCTATGTTAATGATATGATCTTCATTGTAGTACTGTGTGCACCATGGTGATATATTATTTTGTAATATTCTGTGAGTCTGTTTACACAATACTTTAAAGCATTCAGTCTAATTAATGTGAGCACATACTGGTTTATTTGGTTCCCTGTTCCAGGCTTCTTCTATTCAGTCACTCCTTTAATTAAGTGTAATATATGAATGGCAAATTGCTTCTGTTTCTAGTTAATACTAATCAGAATTTGGATTAAGTTAATACAGGTGACTTAAAATTCCACTTATTAAATAGAAGAAACAGTTGATTCGCTTTCGCTAAACACATTTAACAAGAGAAGCCACCAATCAGAATTAAGGTGCTACACGTGGGGGCCAAATAATTAAACTTTAATCTTGATGTGGAATGTGACCTCAGGACACAAGTAGGAAAATCTGCAGTTTGCACCATGATATCATGGCACACATTTCATAAGTTTCAAGAAATCATAGTTTGTACCCAATGCCTATTATTGGCAGTCATAAGGCAATGCATTTACATTAGCCCAGTGCTGAAGATATAAGAATGTGCCCATTATTAAATACTAACATTTGTGTGAAAAAGCCTAAGTCTTTCCATCATGCTAAAGTCTCCCAGGCTGCTTACATTTTCCAGTCTGAAAAATCCAATGGAAAGAATTCCCCACTTTCCTGAAGGAGAAGAAATGAGAAGCCACATATGCTGCAGAGAGCTGGAGAAATCATTGTGAAATGAAAAAACAGAGCATCCTTTTGGTTATCTCCTAATTACATTGTGCAAAAAAAATATCACATTTCACTTACAAACATTTATCAATATTCCCTTCTGAAAAAAAAGAAAGCTGAAAAATTTTTATTCAACAAAATGAAAGAGAATGGATAATGAAAGCTGGAGGAGAATTTTTTTTAATGTCATTTGTTCCATTTGTTCCAGTCTCCAGTCAGCCATAGAGCTTGCAGCTGACCTTTGGGCCAATCATTCTCTCTCAGCCTAAACTACCTCACTGGGTTGTTATTGTGAACATAACATGGGGGAAAGGGTAGTGTTTGAAAGCTACTTCAGGTTCTTGGAGGCCAGGCAGGATTTCAAATAAATATTCTATGGCATCTCTTTTTGTTTTGAAGCCTGCTAACAGAAACCATTTGATTTTATTGATGGCAAATCAACTCTGTTTTAGGAGACTTTTGGGAGAAGAGAGCTGTAGAACTCTGATATTTTTAAAAATATATATATAGTAATAACTCTTCTCCATTATCTCATAAGAATAACTGGACATAACAAAGAAAATTTATTACTTCATAGTTGAAATGCTTTCCTCTCCCCATTTGCTTTGCAGAAGCTCTAGGCAACTATAACCTGTGGTTTCAAAATACCACATTCTAAGGTGAGGTTTTATTAATACTCGTATTTTTCCAGTTTGTGCATGGGAATTCCTACAAGCATCTCTTAACTGTGCATATTGACAAGTTAGAGGGAGGCAGCCAACATTGTTCTGCAGAGCTCAGATAAGCCTGGTGCTACTCCTCCCTTAGAAACATTGAGAGACATTGTGTATATAGTAAGTTATGTGCAAAACAAAAGTAGCCTTGAAGGCTGGATCAATGCACCTGTTCAAACTGAAAGATAGCTTTGGAATAAATGACAAAATAAAACATTTGACTGGAACTAAAAAGTTGATAACTAAGTCCTAACATTCAAACTGTGATCAGAATTTTTCCTCAGCTAGAAACAATAAATATATACAGCAAGAGAAGTTGAGTAAGGGTAAAAGAAGAAAGGAGGGAAAAGTTAGAAAAACAGTAAATGACTGTGATGCTCAGCATCTTCACCCGTGCTTCCTGAATTACTACCTACAGGCAGTTCACTTATGTTGTGCATGAAATGTGACTTCAGAAGAATATTTTGCTGAGATTTTCAAGCAAGGGTGCCAGACTGAGGAAAGCTACAGTAGACAATTTAAGGCAACCAACCGCCAAATCCATACAGATAAGTCTTGTTTTATACTAGTATTTCTCAATGTTGGCAACTTTAAGCCATGTGGCGTTCAACTCCCAGAATTCCTTACATCCCATTTGACATTATGTTCCAGTCAGCTTTCATTTAAAATGTTTCCTATCTGCTCTGTGCTCTCTCTCTTTCATACAGCTATGAAGGTTGCAAGTAATAAAGTCCATTTATATAATAAAATAGATCTCAGTAGATCAAAGCAAATAGTACAATGGCATCTGCTCTTTCCTTTTCCTTCGGGATGTCTGAACTTTATTAATACTGTTATGGCACCATTTAAGTTGGTTGGGGAGGGGAGGGGAAGTTGTAGGAAAAAAATAATATAATCTGTATTGCAAGAGGATCTTGGTGACAACATCAAACCTAGAGTTTAAACACCTAGAGTTGTTGATGAAAATATTTGGGCAGTTAAAGATTCTTTGGCTTGCCAATAGTAATGTGGAAGAGAGATGAGAACCCATAGATGGATTACATTAAGGCAGTTGACATTAGTTGGGAGAAATAAGCACCAACATTTGTTATGAAAAAAAGAGAAGAACAGCTATGGAGACACTCAATTTTTCTGAATGTGCTAACCCCCCCTGAGTGCAGATGCTCTTCCAACCTGTTTTCAAGATCTCTTTTACAGCTCCTTCTCTCAGCTTGGTCCTCTTAATAAACAAAAAAGCCTGTGCAGGATGCACTTGGTACTTTCCTAGGGCAGTACCTTCTCAGTATGTTTTATAGATAAGCCCAGAGAGTCTGACCCACCGACTTTCTGAGAAGAAAGAAAGTTTAGCTGTCCTGGGAAGAGGGAGTAATGACCTAAAAGTTGATTAATTTGTCAACTTCTTACTTCTTATTCTGACTTTGTTCAAAGTTTACTAATTTCTAATATTTGGACAGTGGTATTTACACTGCATATACACACGTGTACATACACAAACAAATTAGGAGGAATCCTTCAACTCACACAGTTTGTGCCAGAAGTAAATCTTGTTTGCAATACAAGGATTGAGTTAAAAAAAAATCTGCTGCCTCCAAAAATAAATTCATTATTTAGATGAGTCATCTCAGATAAGGAGATGATGTCTAGGAAAAGGGGAGTTTTCAGGAGCACTCTACAGAAAATAGTCTGCAGACATTAGCCTGGCACTTTGTCTAAAAAGATAGCAATTGGGCTCTGTCTTATTCACCAAAGCTTTCAGGAAGTGGATAATATAGAAAGGGGGAAAATGTGGTGACAATCTTCTTTCTCTCTCCCCCACCTCCTTCTAAACACAGGCTATTCTATTGCAGGTTGAGTCAAGTCAGCAACACGCAACAATATTTGCCTGTTGCTGACTTGACTCAACCAACCCAGATTCCTTTGCTCATTTCAATCCATTGGGAATGTCCAGTGACTGAAGAGGCAACTGCACTTAATCACTTGAACAAGCTGTTTACCTGCTTCATCTAATATCTATTAAAACTGTCACTACTGCATTGCAACATTTTGAGTGGGTTGAAAGCAGGTGCCAGGCAGACCAGTGAGCACACAGCAGGGAAGTGTTGAAAGATTAAGTGATGTGTATCAGATAAACTGCCTTATTCACCATAAATTATTCCGCTGCCCTCTAGTGCAGGGGAACATATCATCTCATCACTAGTAATGAAATAAGATTCATGGCTTTTTCATACAGTATCATTGGTTTTCCCCAGTTCCTCCAAACTGTTTTGAAGCTGCCAACGTGGTTCTCTTTATTCCTCTTGACGTTGGAATAGAGATTTGACAGGGAACACCTCAAACCAGTCAGTGCTCTCCCTCCAACGTATCAAAGGAGAGTGCAAAAAATATTATTCAGCCATACTTTGCCTCAAACTTCTGCCAGTCCTGTCAAAGAAGTAGGTTTCTCACTCTTTCATTAAAAGTGAAAAAGTAATAATAATAATAAATTGCAAGCCCCCACCCCATATTCCTCAAATACATATGGATTTCTGGGTTGTTTGCAATGAACACCTCCCATCCACCCCATGCAATTTCTAAAACTGAAGGATTACAAAACTAACTGCGTAGTGCAGCCATTCTTGGGGTGGGTGGGGGGGGGAGGTTATATTCTTGTGATGAATTACAACAGCTAGCAAAATAGTGTGGCAGTTATTTTGCAACCACACCTCCGCTTCCACAAAACAAGGAAAAACAACAATTAGCACTCTAGTGCTTTGCATTTTTGCTCCTCCTAGTAAGGAAAAGAGGGAAGCAGAAGTGTTTGTTAGTTTCACTCAGCTCTCTTAAATTATGCTACTGTACAAAACAGGTAACCATTGCAAGGATCTGTGATGTGGTAATACAACCCAGCTCAATTCAAACAATGTTATAAGTTAGGATTGGCAATGATGGGCTTAGTACTAGCTGTGTGGACACTTCTCAAGTCATCTGTCATCTTTAATGCCATGTGAATTAAATGCAGTATCTGCTCCAAGCCCTAGAGCCACAAAATAGGCTGAAGCAGGAGTCTGGCCTCAGAAGCTATGCAAAATGTTATTGACCTTTTAGGTATAACACAAGTAACTCAGAAATAAATCAACTCAACTGTTGAATACAGACAGCGTAAGAATACAGATCTGGAGGTAATTCTGAGCAGGACAAAGAAAGAGTAGTAATTTTATTTAGTATATTTATAACTAAGCTGAGTACAAATGGAAATGCCTTTCCCTGCCAATTACAAATCCAATTGGTACCTGTGTTGAGTGGAGTTAGGTGGGGTAGTATCTAATCCTTCTTCACCCCAGGCAGAAAAATATCTCAGAGTGGAAAAATGTAATTACTTTCTTTTGCTTTTTAGTGTAGCTTATTTGTGGGTGCATTCATACACCTTCCTTACACTGGCTTGAAGACATCCCATTTATATTGGAGGAGGATGTATTGTCATAATAGACCATCCATTTTGTGATTAGCTTAGATTGATGCAGGTAAAGGCTGGACCAAACGTAGTGGCAGAAAATTGAGTGTTTTCCATGATTAAAAGGAAGAAAACCAGTGATGGGATTCAATTTTTTTCACCACCAGTTCTGTAGGCGTGGCTTGATGGGCATGGTAGGGGAAGGTTACTGCAAAATCCCATTCCCTCCCCACCCCAATAACCTGCTTTCCAGCTCCATTCTCCTGTGCAGGGCAACAAAGCTTATTTGTGCTTATTTGATCAGCTGGGACTCAGGAGACTGAGAATAGATGAGGATGGGGCCAGTCAGAGGTGGTATTCTGAACTACTCAAAATTTCCGCTACCGGTTCTCCAGAACTGGTCAGAACCTGCTGAATACCACCTCTGAAGAAAACCTATATGAACATTCTAAAGTGCATGGAAGTGGAATCTTTGAGCTTTAGAGCCCCAACTGGCCTGTTGCAGAACCATCCCTTTCCATCTAGCTGCTTGCCTCTGGGTCTTGGGTGGTAATTTTTGGTTTGGCTGCTGGAGAGACAAGAAAACTGCTCAGCAACACTTTATTTTTTTATTTGCTTATTCAGGAATATCAAGCTTGAGGAAAAGCTTCTATTAGGCTAATGCTACTGCTGATATGTTCCTAGCAAGGATGCACTGAGTATATAGGAAATGGTTAACTTTGGGGGATTGCTATCCAAATTCTGATTCCTCAGTATGTAGATGCGCTGCCCATTGTATAATCTTTCCAAGCTGTGCCTTTTATTTCTAGCACTCTGGGCAAAGCAATGTATACGGCTATATAGTCTTATTAGTTTTTTGGAGCTTTCCATATCCTGATGCTTAGCAAACGCGGGAAGGGATATCTAGAAAAGCTAATGTACAGTATATAATCATTTAAAGCAAAGGTGTCAAACTCACATCATTATGGCGGTATCACATGACATATCCGGACTTTTTCGCCCTTCGCTAAACCGGTCATGGGCATGGCCAACGTGTGACGCATAGATTCTAAAGTGTAATGGTCTGCATTCAGTTCCAAGTACAGTACAGGATTTGAAGAGTCACAATAAGGACAGATGTATGTATTGTCTCCTGATGGTGGATCCCCTATTGTCATACATAGAAGCTCAGAGCATTGCTTATGACCTCACTTATTTTCAGGCTGATTTCTCCTTAACTCGACTTGTTCATGTGAGGATCCATTTTGTTCCTTATCCTAAAACCTGTAAGCTCAAAAAAAAAAAAAAAAAGCCAGCACAACTGCCTCCCAGGCTGGAAATGTCCCCAATTGCCATCACTTCAGAGCCTCTGGTTGTTTATATCTCTCTTTACATAATTCCAGAAATAGTGCAGGGCATTGATACTCCTGGAGAGGCCGGCACCCTCTCTTTGTGCTAGCTTTACTTCTTGTTATCAGCAAGATTGGCATGTAGTAGGAGATAAGTCCACGCAGTGATGTGGAGCTGAGGGTTATTTCAGTTGCATCTGCCTCCCGCACTCTGGGGAAGAGATACAACAGATGACCCCCAAATAACTTTGGTAACCAGAATTATGTGCACACTGGAAAGAGAGGGCAATTGGGAAGACAAGTAGCTTTTGTATGAAGGTGGTTTTCATCAGATTATGTACAAGTGCTTAACTTCCCTGGGTAGTGGGGCTTTTCAGAACAACACGCTTGAAAGGAACACCGTATGGCCACACAGAATACAAGTGTGATTCTCCCCCCACCTTGTGAATCTTGTTTTGAAATTCTCAACTGACTCAGCAAAAAGACCATGCATACACAGGGATTATAAAAATAACTTGGTAAATAACACAATACCAGAATAACAAAGGGAACCTGGAGGTCTTCTAATCCCACTCCCTGCTCAAGCAGGAATCCTATACCATTTCAGATAAATAAAGCAAATAAGCAAGCCGTTTGCTATGGGAGATAATACTATTCTCCCCATTGCAATAGTTACTTTCCTAAAGTTATTGCTGATCGGTTAGTGCAGGGACAGGCGACATGGTGTCAGAGATACATTGGACTAATTCCCACATACAGCCTATGGCCAATCTTCCCAAAACAACCAGAGGGCACCAGGCTGTCTTTTCTTATTTTAACCCAAAGTCCTTCTTTCTGCCAGTATCAGCTGATAAAGCATAATCCCTTTTAGCAAGTGTGTCAGTCTTCAGTCATGGTATGTCACCCACTCACCCACCCACCCACCTTTATCCTGCTTGTCACCTTTTTAAACATAGCCAACAACTTTGCTGCAAGTCTTTGTTCACTAAAACTGAACCCATAATTAGCCAGTGAGATCATGTATGAGTTCAGGTCAGAGGCTGAGCACGGCTTTGTGCATTAGGTTCTGAGCAAGGAACAGAAATGTCATAACAAAATACTATGGACGCTCTATAAAAGGAACGGCAGGCTTCCCCTTCAGGAGCACATTGTGCTCTTTTCACACCCTCCTCTTGGGCTTGACATGTTTCACTGCTTAAGAGCAGACCGTAACTTGAAACTGCCCATATTAAAACCACTTCATGTTTGGGAAGGACATTATTATTTTTACAGATTTAATACAATCCTCCCAATCTGAGAATAAGGAGGTTACAGCAGGGGTGGGATTCAAACTTTTTAACAACTGGTTCTGTGGGCGTGGCTTAGTTGGTGGACATGTTATTGGCTGGGTGTGGCCAACTCAACATCACTCACATCGAGGCACGCATCTCCTCACCTGGCCCCTCAAGACTGTGGGGATGCTGCAACAGTCGTAAGTATGAAAAATGGTCATAAGTCACTTTTTTCAGTGCCATTGTAACTTTGAATGGTCACTCCACACAAGCAAAGTACCAGCAAAGGAGGGAAAAAAACTCCAGAGAAGTTCCTGAGAAAGGAAGTCTAGTCCTGCCAAGAATGTAATAACGTTAATGGAGAGGCAGTTTCTATAAGCAACACCAGAATGTTTCCTTCCTGCCTTCCTTACAGGATTTAGGCCAGTAATTTCTTCTAACAACCGGTTTTCCGAACTGCTTAGAATGTTAACAACTGGTCCTAGCGAATAGGTGCGAACTGGTAGAATCCCACCCCTGGGTTACAGTCCAACATTTCTCAAGGACACCATGTCCTCTAGACATGGACTAGAAGAGCAATCGGCTTCTTGTTTAGGCAGTGCTTGACTGATGGTGAAAACTTGCACTTTTTACATAATAAGAGAGCTGTTATTTGTTATGCTTTCCTCTTACAATGAATGCCGAGTCTGTTCTGCTTCATTTGTTAGCATATGCTCAGGGGTGGAATGTTTTTTCAGCAGTCTATCTTAAAAATGCTTCCTGCACAGAACATGAATAGTTCTTTTCCCCATCATTCTGTTTGAACTGTTATCTTCCTTCACTCCTATGCTTTATTTTCCTACCAACGTGAAGACAATAGCAACTTAACTAAAAACGTAAAGGTTTTAGAGATCTCATATGACTCCAAAGGCAGAGTTGGAATCTCCTTAAAACGGAGAAAGTTACTCTATTGCCACACTGCTCCCTGGTGGCAGATGGAACTTTCTAAAGAGCAGGAAAAAAATAATTATAAGATGGGTGGCCGTATAAATGTTTTAAATAAATAAATAAATACATATTTGCGCATTAAAAGAATGCACTAAATTAGCATTCTCTAGCCCTCAACAGACAAAATGCACAGTGTTTCACAATACTTCATTTTGCTGATTTTTCTAATGAAGGGCATTTCTAAATCAGTCACTGTTCCCTGAAGTGGAGGTATCCATTACATCAGGGGTCCCAAATCCCTGGTCTGTGGACTGGCACCAGGCGCAGCATGCCAGAAACTGGGCCGTGCAAACAAGTGAAACACCATCCACAGGATGCAGGCACCATGTGAAACCATGCCCCCTCTGCACCACAGAAAAACCTCTCTCCACGGAACCAGGCCATGGCACCCAAAAAGTTGAAACAATTTGTATCTTATCATATACTGAGAACAGATGGCTAGAGTGTGGCTAGCTTATTATAGTTTAATTTAATAATGAATATTTAGTGTAGTGATTTAGTGTAGTTTTCTTTTAGACAATATTCTGTTTTGGAAATTAACACTAAGTACAGAAAATGATTTAGCTTCCATTGCTAAAATTGGCATATTATACAAACAATGCTATTTAGTTTCTTGAACTTTGTGGAAATAACCTATAAAATCCAATACAGAGGAAAATGTTCAAAAATGACGTGAGAAAATATCTGAACAAAGCTCAATACCATATATATATGTGTGTGTGTGTGTGTGTGTGTGTGTGTATTTGTTTTCTTAAATTTTCGCGGGTACTTACATGTATGGCATTCAGCTTTCTTCGGGTATTTTCCCACATCATTATAGCTGTGCTTTTAAAGTTGTAGCAACGTTTCGGCAGAATCTCATCTGCCATCATCAGGCTTCTGTATTGTGTTCGTCTGTGAGTCAGACTTTTACAGTTTTTTCAGTTTTAAATTTGGGGCTAGCCTACTGCTGTGCCAGAATGGTTTTTTCTTCATCATGATTGGTTGGGAGTCTTGGTCTGTGTTTATTGGTCTTGGAGTTTGCTGTGTTCTGCTTTATTGGTGTTCCTAATATCTTCTGTCTGTTTTGTGGCTTTTTTTGTCTTGATTGGCTGGCAACATTGTGTTCCTGTATTGGAGGCTTTTAGTGCAGCTTGGCTCCGAGTAAATGGACGGCTATCATTTGTTAGGAAACTAGGTTTCATCTGGGTGCCTGGTTGGGGTGTGTTTGAGCTGGAGGTGTCAGTGGGGATCTGTTTGTGCCCAGGTGTTTTCCTGGCTTGTGGTGTGGAGATTTTTTTGTTTGAGAGTGCAGGCTTCCAAATAATTGACAGTCTGGTGGAATCATCTCTTCTATTCATACTTTCAGGTCTTTTTTCAATCTCTATGGCTTCTCTGATAATTCTGTGGCTGGGGTTTTCTATAGTGGCTAGGGTTTTGGTGCCATTGAAGTCGATGCTATGACCTGTTGCTTTCATGTGTTGGACTAGTGAGGAAGTGTGTTCCAGCTTTTTTACTACATTTTTGTGTTCATCCAGGTGGGTACTTATTCTTCTATTGGTCTGTCCAAAGTATGTGGCAGGGCATGATGCACAGGGGACTTCATATATGCCTTGGTTTTCCAGGTCAATTTTATCTTTGGGGTTTCTTAGGAAGGCTGCTATTTTTCTGTCTATTTTGAAGGCAGTCTTGATGTGATGCCTATGTAGTATCTTACTGGTTTTGTCTGTAGTACCTTTTATGTAGGGCAGGACAGCTGTTCCATAGGCCTGTTCATCTTCTAGGTCTCCATTATGTCTCAGTGTGTTTTTGTGGATCAAGGCAGTGATTTTGCTTTTTTGGAAGCTGTTGGCTGTCAGTACTTTAGTCAGGGTGCATAGTTCAGTCTTTATGTGTGTCTTGTCTAGCAGGCATTTGGTTCTGGCAATTAGTGTTTTGGCCATGGAGTTTATCTGTGCTGGGTGGTGGTGGGATTGGGCATTGAGGTAGCGGTTGGTGTGTTTTCTTCTGGTATATGGTGTGTCCTAGTGTGTCATCTGTTTTTTTATAGATTAGTACATCTAGGAACGGTAGTTGTTTGTTTGTTTCCATTTCCATGGTGAACTTGATTTTGGGGTGTGTGCTGTTTAGGTGTGTTAGGCTTGCGTAATGGGTTGTGTGATGACGTTGTGCGTTTTATTGCTGTGGTATCCTTGGTCTTGTGCTGTGATTTTCTGGGTCGTTTGCTGTGTAGCAACTTCTTGAGTTCTTGTGGTGTAATTTCCTGATTTTTCTGATGTGGTATCCTGAGTGGGTGGCTGTGATGTAGCATTCTGGGTTTTAGTCTGGCTTCGAGTTTAGGGTCTGGGTCTGTGTTCTTGGTGTGTTTCAGCTTGTTTGGTTTTGTGATCAGGGGGTGGGACAGCTGGCGAGGCAGCCGTGGTTTGGTTTCTGGACAGTGGTTGTCCTTGATTTATAGGATGGGTTTGGGCCTGGGTCTGATGAGGGGGATTGGCAGTGGTGTCCCGTGTTGTTTTGGGTCTGGTGTTGGTTTTCGTGGCTGGGACTTGTTTGTTGGTGAGGGCTAGTGTCCAGATGTCTGGTAGGCGGGAGGTATCGTCACGTTTATTCATGTTATGGGGGTGTTTCTCTATGTCGATGGCTTCCCTGATTATTCTCTTGCTGAAGTGTTCAGTGTTGGATATTAATTTGGTTCCTTCGAAATTAATTTCATGTCCTGTGGCTTTAAGGTGCTGGAAGAGGGAGGAAGTATTTTCTTCTTTTCTGACTGGATAACAAAACTCACAAGGCCATCACACAGCCCATTATACCAACATCAACTCCATCAACTAATCAAGAGGCAGCAGTGCAGCCCAGCACACCAGCCCCGACCACCAGTATTTATAGAGAGACAGCAGCTCTGATCACACACTGCTTGCACTGGCACGAAGCTGAAAGTACCAGACTGAAGATGGCGAGTGGGACCTCGTCGAAACATCACTCTTAATCTTACACGGGAAAAGACCCGAATATACCTAGACCTACATACCTGTACCCGTGAAAATGATGGATGGGCAACCTTTGATGATCCTAGGGCCAGGCCATGCCTTGTAAGCTGCATTGCAGAAAATAAAACACACATGCACAAATACCTGCACATACTGGCCAACTGCAAAGTCTTTCCTCTCAGCAAAAAGATGACACATCTTAATTCTGCTTGCATTGGCTATAAGAACTTGCAGGGATTTTAAGTGCAATATTCATTTGATTGATTTGTTATTTGGAACTGCATAGGACGCTTAAAGAGAATGTAACCGGTTGGAATTAGATTTGAAACATTCCTTATACAACTAAATATTGCTACACAAGGAATAGCCTTCTGGTTTAGGTTGCTGGGATTATTTCAACATCTTAAAGATCTAAATTCTCCAACCCTGGCCCTGGATGGAAGTACTGGTAGTCCTCAACTTACAACAGTTCACTTAGTGACCGTTCAAAGTTACAACACTGAAAAAAGTGACTTATCACCATTTTCCACATGACCATCGCAGCATTCCCATGGTCATGTGATCAAAATTCAGACAGTTGGCAACTGACTCATATTTATGACAGCTACAATGTCCCTTAACAACCGTGATGATTCACTTACGAACTGTAAGAAAGGTCGTAAAATGGGGCAAAACTTACTTAATAAATGTCTCACTTAAGAAATTTTGGGTTCAATTGTGATCGTAAATCAAGGACTATCTGTATTTAGCTAGGTATGAATTGTTTCGTACCACATAATTCTGATTAAGCTGCAATAGGATTATAAAATTAAATATGGTACTGTATATGCTAATCACCGTAAGCCAAATGTACAGCAAATCAGGTATGGTTCAAGGAGCACATTTCACATTTACCAACTGGTGCTCTAGAGATGTGCTTGGGTACAGTTCCCATTAGAACTAGTCAGTGTTGTTAATGGTCATGGAATTCTTCTGAGTATCTGAAATAAATTAAGACATAAAATAATAGGGTGTACTATTGGGTTTTTCTATCTTGGACTGGCCCCAAATCTGGTTTATTAACTGTAAAATATTCAGGAAATATATATTCAAGGTCAACTCATTATTCCTTTGCACTTAAATCAGGAATTTTTTTTCGCAAAAAGTAACATCTGAAAGGGGGAAAAACTCAGGTTTCCAGCAAAACAAGCATAAAGCACCAATAAGCAAATCCTACAATGATACATATACCTAGAAAAAAACTTGAATTAACTATTTCTTATTTAGACTAATTTTTATAATAAACCCAATGTGTCCTTTCAATGTTGTTATGAGCTATAATAGTTCCAAAATAATTCACTGTTAAATTAAAATATTCTTAAAAACATTTCCAAAGTGACCTCTTCCCAACAGAACTTTCTGGAAAGCCAAAGCGAAGTTGTTTTTACTAAGACGATCCAAAGTAGAAGGTGAAGTTTTACACTTTAGAGCTTTAGCGTTTTTTTTCAGGTTGAAGAGATTCACCAATTATGCAGTTATTTTATCTAAAAAAATAAAATATCTACATCTCCCGGAAGCAAGGAACCCAAGTGTAGCTAGGCAAGGATCTCCTTTTTGCTGGCTCCAGTGTGCCCAGCATTAGTTCCCTGTGTTACTACTAAGGTAAAAAATAATCTGACGTAGGTGGGCAAAATGACTGTCTTCCCCTAAAATAAGTACTTTGTCTATGCAAAAAGATATCTAAGTGCACTGATTTGTCAGAAAGGAATCTGTAGAGTAGAAATGCAGGAATATGAATTGCAAGGAATAAAAAATAAGCACACAATAAGTTAATAGAGACAGTATACTGATCTTATAGTTCACATCATAGTAGCTACGTAATGTTTCTATCTAATAAGAACCCACTGAAAATGAACTGCAATTTACTTCAATGCATCAAATCTCTTTTTATAATTTTCAGTATCATTGAAGCTCCTCTGGTGGGGCTGCTTAGAAAAATGGAATGGAATAAAACTTTCTGTGCCAAGTTGGTCTAATAAAAAGTGTGGCAAAACAATAGTTCTGATGCAACAAAACATTAAGAGTTGGTGGGAGAAATCAAAGAGCTGAAATGGAAATTCTACTTTTGCAGCCAATACTATTTTCAGCAAGAACCTAATTTTGAGAACTATAACAAGCTAATCTTTCATTTCCCCCTTTATTTTTTTTCTCTGCTGGTAATGAAGGAAGTATTGATCTGGAGCGAAATTATCTTTTTTAATTAAAAAGATGTTACATAGCATATACAGTATCTACGTGTATTACTATATGTACCACTATATATACTTCAGCCTACTTTACATGTGCTCTTGTTCTACTTTGGAGAAAAGAAATATAGTGAATTAGACCTGCTTTATGCATAAAATCCTCTAAATGTAGGACTTTCTGAAGATCAGAAACCAGGACAAGACAAACTGTCCGTACTCCCAGAATTCTTACTGCTAGCCAATCTAGTTTTATTGACAGGTATAAAAAGTCATGGTTTGATGAAGTACAAGATAAGCCTCCAAAGGATTTATGATTAAGGAATAAAGCAGTCCCAACTTATTCCACTGATCAAATCTCAACTCTTTATTGAATGGCTTCTTGGTCACACTAATGCTACCCAATCTAGGAAGAGAAGGAAAGAGAACCCGCTTGCCATTATTTATGGGGTCATTCAATAATGGAATTATAACTATGCCATGCGTTCTCTTTTCCTTGGGTCATTTTTCTTACATGAGCAATACCAAATAAACTATTGTAAATGGGCAGATGAGACTGACAGTGTGACATGGTTTGACACATTATACTCATAATGTGATTTATTTGACTTTTGCATAGTATATTATGTGAACCTAGTTTAAGGTCCACATTAATCTTTGTGAGCTGTGGTACATTTAGAACTTTGAGAAGAGTTTATAGGTGTTCCCACAAATGGTTGAAATGATAGACACAGGCAGTCATCTAACAGAAGGCTAAGTGGCAAGATTGTGTCCCATTACCATAAAAACCTACACAGTGGTGCTTTGCATCATTTTACTTCTCGTTTTGTTTTTAATTCAAAGGATATTGAAAGAAAATAAAATCAGGGCTAACATGCAACATGAGGTTGCTAAGTATGTTGACCCCATCAATATCAATCTTAATTTGTGGCTTAATTAATAACATGAATCCAGCCAATTATTCAGCAAATCATAGTTACATGAAATCTGGCTATGAATGAAATGGGAACATAGCCAGAGACATAGATACCTTCATTTACCGCAGGAGTATCAAACTCATGTCATCACGGCAGCATCATGTGATGTATCAGGACTTTTTTCCCCTTCACTAAAGCGGGCGTAGGCAGTATATAACGCATCTGGCCCGTAGGCTGGGAGTTTGACCTGATTTAGGAGCAGCCCTGATTTAGAGTACCTGGAAGGTAAGCTAATCTACGTCAACATCAAGCCTCCCAGTGGAACAAGCAGAGGATCACTAAAACAGCTCTGCTGTTTGCAATGTGCTTCTTGCTGATTTTACTGTGGAAACCAGGAATATCAAAAGTTCTATGATAGCCCATGGTTAGCTGTTATATTAGAGATTTGAACAGCCCACTTTCAGTGGGGTAGTTATAGAAACCACAACTCTCTATACTCTGCTCTCCTTTCAGACAGTTCCTGTACTTGAATTGTATTTCTCTCAAAGAGTGCTTTTTCAATGTTCAAAAAAATACCCTGTATTATTATTACTGTGAGATTATATAAAGTGGACTTTAAACTTCTCAATAGCAATGCTCTCTCAAGACGGATTCTTCATTGTATTTTAAGGTAATGCAATCAATCTACCTTCTACACAAAGTAAAAAATTAATGTATGAAAAATATGAAGAGGAAGGTCATCAATAATAATTCTATGCTCCAAATGATCTGGGTGAACTCAGCTCTGAATATCTGCAAGTAGGTTCAGCTGCATAGATCCTGACACCTGCAGCATTGATAGTCTGAAGAATCAGCTGTGAAGTTCCAGGAGAAACTAGCAAAACTGGGTTGTTTTTTTTTTTAGTGTTTCCTGTGAAAAAGGTATCGAGTTAAGTGTAAAATTCACAAGGTTTTATGCACTAAAAATTGGCCTGCTGCCTGTGGAAGCTCTTAAACAGGATCCCCATTATTCTTAGATATATAACTGATGAGCTGCAAGGGTGTCCATGAAAGGTTGCACGAGATAATCTGTTGAGAAGTAGAAGATCAGGCCAAAGGTGATTGAGATGGGAAGAGCAGGTAGTGCCTTCTTAAAGACTGCAAGCAATAGAAGAGTTAAGCACAGACCCTAAGAGAAAGAAAAGGAACATGATCAACAGGAATACACTTAGCTGGGATATTTTTCTTACAGATAAATATTAAAAATATTAAAATCCTGTGATGCTTTTGGGGCTTTGCCCAGAAAGATACAAAAAGAAATGAATTAGAAATTATTTCATATGAAGATAGTGACTCGTGCCTTTGCTATTAAGTCTGCTGGATTCCTGCAAATTGACCTACATGGCCAGCTACCCCATGAAGATGATCAAAGTCTACAGCTGGCACAAATTGTAGTTGTTGGTTTGCTGATCTGTAGAAATGGGTTTAACAAAACAATGGGTTTAATTCCTCCTCCTGTTATAGCAGCTGCACTGGTCACAATTCAAGGTGCTATTTATTAACTACAGGACTTTTGGATTGGGTCCATTTACCCTGAAACTGTTTACTAAATCTCTCCTGGTATGCATTAGCAAGATAGTCTTGGAAAGTTTCCACCTTTCCAGAAGATGAAGAAAACAGGGGGTTGGAGAATGGCCTTCTCAGTTGTAAGCGCTCCCCTATTGAATATCTTGTTCCCTGAGAGCAGGATGGTCATATTAGCTTACCTTTTTCTTTTATTTTTCTCAAAATAAAATAAGGGTTTTCCCTGCTGCGTTATTAATGTTGTACCCTACTTCAGTCCCCTAAATATGCTTCAGCTGCCTAGAGGTAAACTGCTTCTGTTGGGGCATTTTTAATATCTGGTTGTGCACCAAATATTTTAATAAACATTCAAACCAGTGTTAAATGTGCATTTAAAAAATGGCTGGCTGGAAAATTTGGGAAGTAGAGGTCCATACATCTTAGAGTTGCTAAGGTTTTGAAACATTTATTGAAATAGCAAAAAACGAAAACAATATTTTGGTTATCATCACCTTTCAGATCTTAATACTAGAAGCTAAACAGAATGTTGTATCACCCTAAAGATTCAAACTGATCATGTTAAAGAACACACTCGTCATCATTTGAGTAAGCTCTCCCAATCAAGTGTGATCCCAACTGCATTGGGACTCACTCTTCAGTCCCAAGTGTCTAGGTCCCAATGCTGATAATCCATGCTGCTAACTTTGTTTTAGAGTATGTTAAAAGACAAAACATAAGAACAGGTATTTAAATCATTTTTGTCTTTCTTCCCATGCAAAAAAATAATCCCAGAACTGGTCACAACTCTGAGATAATTCTTATCCTCAGGTTTACACTCAAAAGGAAGCACAACAGGGAAAGAAGCCAAAAGTACAATGGTACTGCCTTATTGTGTTAATTTTACTTACTATGAGGATGGCTACAAAACAAGCCAATGTTGTATTCCAGTCCCCACTAGCAGTGGCAGCTGCCTTGCCGACAAGCACGCTATAGAATATAAAGTCCCCTAGACCCAGCTTGACTCCTCCTATTAGAAGTAAAAATAATTCCATCAGATAGTTGCACCTGTCTTCCAACACATATTTTAAGTTAGGTTTAAGCAAACATGACATTTATGAACATCAAGGGATATCAGAAACTTTCCTTTGCACCCCAAATTTTCTGACTTTTAAAAATAAGATTTATTTTTATAGGTGCTGATTACCACTTGTAAAAATCTACATAGCATAGGATCAGGCTATTTGTGGGACCACCTGTCCCCAACTGTTTCTCCCCACTCCCTCACCAAATCTAACAGAAAGGGCATCACTCCAAAGATCCTGAAGACCCCAACATTTTAGTCTTTCATAAGGCTCTGAAGACCTGGTTGTTCCTCCAGAATTTTGTCCAGGAAGTTGGACAATCTCTGTGGGGTTCTCAGTGCTCTCTTAGCTTGGTCATTTTCTTGAAGACATTTCATTATCCAACCAGGTAACCTAATCAGTGCTAAAAATAAGTGGTGTTGGATCTCTGATGGGAAACTGATTATCTACACCAAGCTAAGTTCAAAAACATTATGGAATTCCTGGAAGTCTGGCATTCAGACAAATCAGTCACCAACAAGCACAAACAACATCTACATTCAAAAGAGACTATCAAAAAGCTAAAAAGGAAACAAAAAGGTCAAAACACCCCTTTGCCAGCAATCAATACCCAGATAAGCAAAGACTAACACCAAGATTAATACTAGGCTGACAATCAAGTAGTAAACAATTCCCTAATCAAGGAACCATTCAGACAAACAATCACATAGTAAACTAATCAAGGAATAATCAGGAGCATCCCCACCAATACTGACAGGGCAAGCCACTTGTAACATAGAGCAAACCCCTTGTAGCACTGATGATGTTATCTAGTTGGATAATGAAACATCTGCAAGAAAATAACCAAGCTCAGATAATCCCAAAAGGACTCCAGTTCAGGCCTGATTTACAAATATTTTTTCCATTGGTAGGCAATATCTATTGATGTGATTTTATTTGGGAGTTACTATGTAACCAGGACTTAATGAGTTTATACAGTTAGTTATATTGTTAAAATATTGCATTATAGTATTTTAATGTTTGCATGTTATCCAGAGTCATTGCTATGAGATGGGCAGCTCTATAAATCATTTAAATAAAATAAATAAATACATTTGCACCAATCTGATGTGGTCTTAAGGCTCTCTGTAGATTGATACAGGGTGCCTGAAGTACTTGCTGAAAAATGGGTGACTTCCATACTCACATTTGTGGCCAAATCTACACACTAGATGATTTTAAGTTTGAAATGAGTCCTCGTCCCAAAAAGATTACATACCTCATGTTACAAAATAATATTTTAGTTATTTCCTACATGCAGAATAGCATTTCTTTGTGGCCCTCACTTAAGACCACCAAAGCATATAAAATGGCCAACATTTGATCTCTAACTTAATGTAAGGAAGCACCCAATGTTCCTGCATTTTTTAACTACAGCCACAAATTAAATTCAGCGCCAAAATAAATGAATATACAGAACCAATCTCAAACAAATTTGCTGTAATCCAGGACCTCCCTAGGATTTTTCACAGATGGTGTATGTCATAAAGAAAACAATGATGGAAATACTCTTTCATGCTCAAAATCCTTGCTCCTTCTCTGAAATCTACAAATAATTGTAATACTTCTTTTAAAGACAGCTGCTCCTATTTTAAAGGATTAATAATAGTGAATTTTTAATTTGCTTAAGTGACAACAGCTTACTTTCTTCCTCCTCCTGGCTTTCCTCAAAGTTGCGGGCAATTTGACCAAGTTGTTGGCCAGTTTGATCAATAGTTGAGTTTCTCGTTTCTGGAACTTCAGGCTCAGCATGTGAAGAATTGCCATGGGTCTCTGCTTCTTCAGCCAATTTGAGGCATAACAATGAGAGAAAGACAAGCAAAAACAAGAAAAATCAATGTATTACAGTAAAATTTAAGAAAAAAATTGTTAGAATAAAAGTTCCCCCTGTTATAACAAGACTGTGCAATAATACTGATTTAACCTAGTTGTCATGGAGAAGATAACTGATTTGTTCTCTGTTATCACAGAGCCAGGTTGTAGAATTTATAGTTTTCCTAATGTTGTTTACAAAGTTCACAAATTCATTTGACTGGTCATGCTGGATCTGAATCTTACAACCAACCCATTCCCAAATTAAAAAAAAATATTTTTTTCTGTGCATAAATTGTCAAAGGATTCAGAACCATTCTTCAGTGAGTAATTGAATTAACTCTTTCAATGCAGAGATTTCTAATGCAGTTTCCAATACAAATCTTTTGGAAACTTCCCTTTATAATTAGCTTGCAATAAGCAAGAAATCCAGTGAATATAATGAATTGCAGATTCCATTTAAATTCTATTTAATAACGAAAGAATGACTCTTGTTGCATCAAAAGTATCAATTACCTGGATCCCATATCTCCTGAGAAGACCTTCTTTGTGCATTATCTGGCTTTGCCATTCCTATTGTCCACATCATAGCAGCTGAAGGAAAGCGCAAACAATATACAACTTATGAAACAAGTTTCCTTCCTAAATTTAAACATTTACTAGAGAAAATTTGTAACATCAAAAGAAATCTGGAGCCTGGGCATCAGGCCCATACTTGCAAATCTAACTTTGCAAGGCCAGAAACTTTCCTTTTAAAAAAATGCTGAGATAATCAGGAAATTGAATTTTATATCTATTTCACAATCTGCAAATGTCCAACAATATTTCTGAACAAAAGAGAATCAGGAGAGAATTTCAATGTTCCATTTTTATTCTGAGATAATATTTTCAATTTACAAGGTACCACTAGTTGCTACAACAAGGGCAATTCTATAAAGGCCAGTCACACGAAAGAAGTATGTATTTTACTCACAGGAATAAATAAGTGCAGGAAATATTGGCTCGTTTCTCTCTTGTGCTGTTTCCACTAACATTCGGAGAGGTCCCTTTGGACATAAAACTGCTATCAAGTCTGTGGACAGAAAAAAATGTCTATTTAATCCCAAGTAGCATTCTGAACATCTAATTTTCCTGCTGATACACGGCAGAGAGTTCTCAAAGGGTACTTATAGCTTTACTAAATCATGATAATAGCAGTAAAATAGAGTATAATATACAAAGAAAACCTTCTGAATCTTGGAGAGCTTCCTTTTTGAAATGAAAGAGGAGATAAATGCAATTTCAGAACATCCAATCAGGGAAAGAGGAATTCAACACCCATATAATGTAAGCAATTCTAGGGAAATAAAACCACCAAACTTTATATGGCACACAGAATCTAACCCTTATTGACACAGCCCAACCTTATCATTAGTCAAAGCAAGGGACTGGACTTATGAATTAATTTTGATATCACTGAAGAGATGCCAAACAATCTCTTACTTCATTTACATCCAGATGCAAATTCTTCTTAAGCCTCTTAATTACCCCTCCCTTACAATGAAAATATTGTGAAGAAATGTAGCCAATATAATAACTGAAAGAGCAAAAGTGACAATTGGAATGAAACTAAGAATTGGCGAAATATTTAAGTAGAAACATGTCCTTAGACTGTACAGAATTAATTTTGAGAAGCATTTTTTGTATTCAGGTAGACTTACAACCACAACTGAATCCAAAATTTCTGTTATTGAGTGAGACATTTGTTAAATGAGTTTTGCCCTATTTTATGACCTTTCTTGCCACAGTTGTTAAGTGAATCACTGCAGCTGATAAGTGAGCAACCCAGTTACTAAATAAATCTGGCTTCCCATTGACTTTGCTTGTCAGAAGGTCGCAAAAGATAATCACATAACCTTGGGACACAGCAATGGTCATACGTATGAACCAGTTGCCAAGCATCTGAATTTTGATCATATGATCATGGGGATGCTACAAAGGTTATAACTGAAAAATTACCATAAGTTACTTTTTTCAGTGCAGTTGTAACTTTGAACTGTCACTAAATGAACTGTTATAAGTTGAGGACTATCTATAGTACTTAAAATTGGCCAGAGTCTCTTAACATGTATTTTAGAACAATTATTGGATTTTAAAAAATCCCTTTAAAGTTTTGCTGTGATTGTTGTTTCAATGCATATGACTCCAGGCCACATTACAATGTCATAATGAATGATTATAATTGGTTACTATAGTTTGCTCTCCTTGTCTATCCACAGGCTACACAGAACAATTAGAATATTGCTACTCCCATTTTTGACAAACTATGTCTTGTCAGGTTTGAAAAGCATCAGTGACTGTTATCAGAGAGGAGCTTGCAAACCTAGCTTGGAGAAGACCATAATAAATCAAGGTTTATTGCAATATTTGAATGCAACCTTCTGAATATAGGTTTCAAAGCTGAGACAATCTCCCTGAAGTGAAATGCAAACATTTAATATTTATCATTATTTATGATTTCTAGGACATGGCATTAACTTTGTCTCCTCACAAAAGACACACTCGGTTTGCGGAGGAGGATCACCTCACAAATCCTTCTGTTGTAGACATACCATAAACAGAGATACCGCCCAGGATGACCCAAGCTGACCACTCTGGCAAGTACTTAATGAAAACTAAAGCCATCAAGGCACTGATCATAATGAGATAGGCTTGCTGAAGTTTCAGAGGCCCCTTCCAGTGGATGCAAATCATCCCAACTGCTCCAAAATTCCAGATGACAAAGAACAGGGTAGGGTAATCCATAGCCACATTGTAAGTCTTGAGTACTTCACTGTCAGATGAAAAAACAAAAACAAAAAAAAGTAATTCACTGCCATGATGTAGTAACTGTGAACTAACAGCACAAAGTGACCCTGTATTGTATAGGAGACAGGAAGAACAGGGAAATTGCAGGTGTATGGCCAAAATCGTGCGCTGTATAACTGAGCTTCCAAGGCTCATGGGGTCAAAATAGGGTCAAAATATCTGGTCCCATGTCACATTATAGTATGTGTTAATCTAGCCTAGCAGATTCTAATCTAATCACAGCTCTTCGGGATCAGCATTTTTTTTTCAGTAAGTTATTATGTGATGTCAAAGAGAAGACAACAACCACATTAGAGATGTTGTACAACTACTTATCCAATAAGCCATTGTCCCCACTACAGGTTCTTTGGAAGTGGGTGGGAAGGCTGTTATTTTAATTCAGAATACAAAATACACATGGGCCAACTAGATTAGGAAAGGGATATTACACATCATCCAATAACTAAGTCAACCTAATTTTGAAAGCTAACAAATAGAGGCAAAAGCCATCTACTCTTATCTATCATAAATATATTTCAAACGCTATCTAAAATTTTGCTAACACAGTCAACCTAGGTTCCACACAATTATACAAATGCTATTTAATAACCTGGCATAGTTGCTAAGCAGTGACTGCTTTATCAGACTATAAGAAATATGAGAATGAAAGCAAAGCTCCAATAGACTAGTCCCCTTCTTTAATTATATACAGACACTCATTATTTAAGAATGATCATTCATCTTTAAGGAATTTGCTTTTTTCCTCTTCCCCGCTCATGCTATTTTCTTTTGGTGGCATGTTGTTTCATCTTTTTTCATGGATCATATACGCTTTCCTGTTATTCTTCAAAAATCTGAATGAAAAACTGTTGCAAATAATTTAGCAAGCCCTTGTTAGGATCTACACTAACCGATATCTATCCTTGTTTAAAGGAATACAAAGTGATTTAGGATTCACAGTTCTCACTTACCCAAGGTAGATGTAAGTGAAGAGAAATAAAAGCATCAGCGATGAAAGAATCAGCCACCCATGAATGAACTGCAAAAGATGAGAATATGCTATTTAGGTGTCTTTCTTGCACATTCGGAAGATAACTACATTGACCTGGTTTTGCTATAGCTCTCTCTTCAATTCTGTTACAGGAAGCCTTCCCAGCACATGCTAGTATATCTGACAGAGAGGGGAAGGCTTCCTTAGGAAGACAAAAAAGAGTAAAGACGACTTCAAACTCTAAATGAAAGTCAAAAAATTCATAGGAAGTTAGAAAAAAGGTTTTTACTGCAAAATACCAAAAGCTTTTCAGGGAAAAATTACTTCCGAGGGACCGTCTATTTGTGCAACTCTGACAAAAGTAAAAAGCTTGATTTCCCCTTCATTTATTTTGCCAACTAATTGATCTTTAAAGTTACCCTGGGGCCTGTCAAACAGTCCTCTGTCCCAAATGTCTAGTACATTCTCCTTCTCTACACCTGCCCCTCTCTAAAATGTCTGGTTTTTGAATATTCTCTGATCACGATATCAGCCTCTTATTTAATGATAAAACTATAAAAAGATCTTACTTGTTTACAGTTTGAATAATTTAAAATATTGAAAAATAACACTGAGGTTCTTCTAAATCCTGCAAAATTCTTTAAAATATTACAATTCCGCAGTCAACATTTTTTAAAGGTGTGACAATAACACTTCTAAATATATCCAATCCATGAAAAAATGCAGACTAATTGCCTACAATGACGTGGCAAATGTATACTATAAGAATCACTGAGGATCAGGCATAAAGAATGTTGATAACCATGAAGTGAAGGCATCTGATAGAATTAACTAAAAGGCTTTTATAATTTGATGCCTTTTTAGCATATTCAAAGCCTTGCCTTATAGCAACGATATTTGTACAGCAAAACCAAAAAGATGGTCATCACTAGAATAACACTGATCATGATGATGGTATTCAACACAGAACTCAGGAGACGCTGGCCCACATAGGGGGTATCTTCACTGAATGGGGTATAAATCCTGAAAGAAAAGGCAAAATATCTTAATAGAAGAAGCTCACTGACTATCAAGTCAAAACCCAATTCCCTCCAAAACGTATGTATTACAAAATGCCAATCCTTAACTCAAACACAGAGGCAACAGAAACAAGACGTTTATAAAATAGGAAAGGTAGCTTTTGGATTTATCGTATCTTTAGCTACAGTACCATCTCCCAATCAAGGTATGCTGGGCTTCCACTCATTAATTTCCATCCAATACGGCCAAAGGGATTTGAACACCAAACATCTGAATGATTCCAGGTTGGAAAAAAATTGAGCAACTTGCTATGCGCAGATGATTATGGAAATATTGTTGAGGTACACAGATTTTCAACTTGTGAAATCCAATGGTGTTTTTATTTATGTATATATCTGATTTCATGTGGACTTACAACAAAACAGAATACGTTAAAAAAATTTAAGAGCCTTTTAAAACTTGACTCCTGGATATCTCCATGCTTTACCACAAATTTACTATTTCCACTTAGGAATTATGGGAGTTTGCAATCCAAACACCCCTGGAAAAAACTAAATAATAAAAAAATAATCTTAATGCAAATAATGCATTCGTTGTCTATGGAGATTCTCAGTCATCTAGGTCACAGTTGTCCCAAAAGTGCCTTTTCAAGAGGTAACTGGACCTTCTTTGTTTTTCTTTGAAGACATTTTGCTTCTCATCCAAGAAGCTTCTTCTTCCTCAGAGCTGAACAAGCTTCATGGATGAGAAGCAAAACGTCTTCAAAGAAAAACAAAGAAGGTCCAGTTACCTCTTGAAAAAGCACTTTTGGGACAATGCAGTCATTGTTTGAGAGTCTGTGAGGAATCACTTACAGTTGCCCATTCTTCTCAGTGTAGAAACGGACTGACTTAATGGTTGCAACAACTACAACCATGCACAGTGTTACAGGCACAAACAGCATGATCACATGCTTTGCTCCATATTTTAAGGTCAACTCTTCTTCCTCATTATCCAGCACAATATGTCCTTTTGCTGCTCTTTCTGGATCAGGCTCATGTCCCTCTGCTTTATTGGAGCTGCCAGTGCTGCCAGTACGTCTATTCTGCAAGAACAATGAACAGAAAGAGTTAGCAACCGTTGTGCAGATCTGCTTTCCCAACAGAGTTCTTTCTGACTGCTTAATGCCTTCAAAAGCTCTCACCAAAAGTGGTCATTTCAGACAGCTGGAAACTGAGAAAACTAAAATATTGTGCATTTATTACCTTTATTGTCAGAATACAACATGTGTACAATGAGATTGGCTGAGCCTCCCTTTGTGAAACCCCCCCCCCCCGCAAACAACTCAGTGAGGACAGAAGTCCCTAACCCAGATCCAGTGTTATTACCCTGTGTGACCTTGATGCACAACGCGCTGGCCCCACAAGTCTGTTATACTATGTTGACATGAAGTTATTTTCTGTTCAGAAGTCTGACAGTCCACTGGTAGAAACTGTTCTTCAGCCTGTTGGTGCGGCTGGCTATGTTTCTGTATCTCCTACCCGATGGTAGGAGAGTGAAGAAGTGCTGACCAGGGTGTGAATCGTCCCTGAGAATTTTCCTATTGTAGGAAACTGAGTAATAAAAGAGTCCAAAGTCCAAGAAGTTGCCATTTTCAGGGGCTAAGGAATATGCCCAGCAACCATAATGCCTCAGCTGACACAATGTGACAGAAGGATGCATGAAATAACCCAGTTCAATACTACCTTTTTTCCCCATCTTTTATCACCACAATCAAATTCTGAAAATACAATATGGATCCTTACAATTACATGACTGTACTTGCTAACTGCTAAAATCAGACAACTTCTCTCATGAATTGTAAAAACAAGAGCCTGTAGTAATTATACAGAATCTATATAAATATAGTTACTATATAGAATCTATAGAGTCTATAGCCAGAACATGAGTTCTAGTCCTGCCTTTGGCACAAAGCCAGCTTGGTGGCCTTGGGCCAGCCACTTTCTGTCGGCCAAGGAAGGAGACAATGGCAAATCACATCTGAGAAGAAAATTGAAGGAAGATTTACAAGAGAAGTCCAGGCAGTCTCAAAAAAATCAAACACAATTAAAAGAAAAAGAGAGAGAACACAATTGATGGCACACAGATATATTTCCTCAGTAAGAGCATATCTTCACTTGTGCAATCTTGCAATGTGAGGCTATGGTAGGAGTGAGGGTCTTTGGTTTATTAGCCATTGGCTGATTTTAAAAATAGTGAAGTCCTGGTGTAAGAAGGTGGCTGAGGCTCAAATACTTTAATACAGCCAGCCCGATGCTGGATGATTAATAGTCCTACTTGGTTAGTACATAGTCCAATATAGCTGTGATGGGGAAACAGCGGGAAAACTACCCTAATGTACTTGAACATCTGAAACTGCCAGTCTAGCCCTTTTGAAAGATACAAAAGAAGGACCCACAAAAAATGACCTCACACAGAGAACATGATCACCATTATATACTATAACTGGATGCTACTCAAAGAGCAGATTTCTTTTCTTTTAGCGCGTGGAAGACAAATCTGATTCTAACTAAATTTAGAAATTTCCTAATACGGTTCAGCATTAGAACTGCGTTGGGATATAGTGAATTCCCTTCGGCTTGACCTATTTAAGTAGAGGTTGAATAGCCATCAGTCAAGGACATTGTAACACGGGTAGGTACTGCATTGAGCAGGAAGTGATGTCCATTAGGGACCTTTTATGGGGCTCAGAGAAAACCTGATTTCATTTAAATGCCATTAAATTAATTTTCATTCATTAAACACAATGAATACTAATATCTCATATGGTATATATAAATGATTTTAGACTCTTTCCATCCTAAAGATTATTGAGCAACAACTTTTCGAGAGAGTCTAGTCCTAAGGTGACTAAACGACTTCTATAATCCCTGCCAATTCTAAGCAAAGCTGCACATTCCTTTCCGAAGACTCCTACCCTGTGGGAAAGTGTTTCCGCAACTTCAGATGCTTGTGTTTCATCGTGATAAGAAGGCAGAAGGGGACTTTCAGCTGACATCAATGATGTCCTTTCATTGCAAGGTTCTTCTTCACTGTCAGAATTGTTCATGAAGGCGATCATGCTTCCTTCTTCATGGAGAATCTTAATCACACTCCAGACGCTGTAGAAATAAGTAATGTAGAAGAGTAAAAGCAAAGCAAACTGCCCAGAATAATAACAAAATTAAAGAGTCTTCCAAAACGGATTTTTTTTTTCTGAAATAACTAATATTCCAGAACTATTAAAAATATTTCACCTTTATTTAAAGTTGATTTTTTTTTGATGCTATCGCATGTGGGTTTTTTTTTTTAAAGTATTGGAATCTAATTTTTAAAAGGCTAATACTGTTTTTCTAGGACTCTCAAAACCAATACCTTCTAGCTGACTTAGGTTACATTTTGGGTAATCCCAACCACTTATTTAATTGCCGCTAAATTTGAAGAGCATCAGGTTGGGAAAGGCTACTGTTGTATACCAATTCTACCCAACATAGAAACAAATTTAAATGCCGTATGTTACCAATAACACATCTTTATCTAATCTAGTCTCCCCCACAGAAGTGAAATATGCAGTGTATTTCTTTTTCAACTATACTACACAAACTTAGCTGTTTGTTTGAAACCTTCAAATTGGGCAAAATTGTACATCGTAGGGCAACAAATTTTGAATCAACATTCCTCAACTAGGCTAACTTAAATAATGCATCCAAAATCCAGGACCCATTACCTCCCTTGGGGTTGAAATTTGGCAAAGTTTTAGCAATGTTGTACTTAGCCACAGTGACCATCATTTCTAATGCTCCCTGCCAGCTTCCCACAAAGGTAATCAATGGGAAACGCAGCAGTAAATCAGAAGCTGTTACTGCTCTCACGGCTTTTTGGCTGTGGTTTCTCTGTTTAGGTATGGAACTGTCTCTGAAACAACCACCCAATGGTACATGAGTTTTCCAGTTACCCCTAAATGCAGTATACTGCATGCATAATTCATGCAAAATTGCATTCTTTTAAGACATTCTTTTCATGGTGCATTTCCCCTTTCCCCTTCTGAGTTACAGTATGTGAAAGTTATACACCATGAATGATACATATTAAACATATTAACTGAGCCATAGTGGTGCAGTGGTTAGAACATAATACTGCAGGCTAACTCACTGCTCACTCCAGGAGTTCAATTCTGAACGGCTCAAGGCTGACTCAGCCTTTTATCTTTCCAGGGTCGGTAAAATGAGGACCCAGATTGTTCAGAGCAATTTACTGACTCTGTAAACCCCATAGAGAGGGCTGTAAAGCACTATTAAGCAATACGTAAGTCTAAGTGCTACTGCTATTGATGTTAATATCAAAAAGACCCTCAAATGTGAAGAACAAAACAAGAAAGAATTAGCATGTATAGTCATACAAAACTCCTGAGAAAATCTGTTTTTGCTGCTCTACATTGTCCATAAGTATTGCCAACATATTGCAATGGAGTTTGAACAAGACAAATGTGCCATTCTCACATCAACAAGAGAAAAATAGTGAATATTGAAAGAATCAAGATGCCCTATGGAAATAACATCAAGAGTCTGGATAAAGATTATCATTACAAATACCTCAGCATCCTTCAGGCTGACAACATCAAGCAGACAGAAGTCAGGAAGAAGGTTAGAAGTGAATACATCATGAGAGTGTAGAAGAGTGTAGTATGTATGTACAGTTGAAATAATGACCTGGATTCAAGCAGAACTAAAGACTCTGGATAAGAAGATCAGGAAAATAATGATAATGAATCATGACCTTCATCCTCGCAGCAATGTTGTCAGACTGTACTTACCAAGGCAAATAGCTGGACATGGAAGTTGTAAGTACACAGACAGTGGGGGGAAAAGGACATTGGAAGAGTATCGAAGGTGAAGAAACAGTGGAGTACTTTGTTAGCTGTTGCAAGAAGATTCAACAGACTACCTACAAGTAACAGAATGATAAAGTAGCAATAATGATGCATTGGAATATCTGCAAGAAATACCACTAGCACTACTTGAATGCTGGCATTGATAAAATCATTATCGGTTAATTGCAAAAAGAAACCTTTGCTTGGAATAGCTTACATTCTGTGACAATACCACATCTTCATAAACAACTTAGATAAAGGGATGACACAAAGTCGGGGGAAATTTCTAAGACTTCAGAAATAGACACAAGAGTCGGAAAGATCTTGACAGACGTAAACATGGGTCCCTATCCACCTAGATGCAATTCAGTGGCAAAAAAATACAGTACAGTACAGTACAGGATAGGATCAACAGTAGTGCCTATGAGAGCATTCAAGGTGTCCTGGTGGACCATTGCTTAAAGATGAATCAGTAGCCAACTCAGTCCTGGGCTGCATTAATAGAGGTTAGTATCAAGATCAAGAGAAGTATAGTACCACTCTATACCAGATTGGTGAGGCCACATTTGGAATACTGTGTCTAGTTCTGGCCACCACAATACAATACAATAGATGCGATGTCCTACAAAGATTACAAAGAAGAGCAACAAAGATGATAAGATGTCTGGAAGCTATGACGAACAGCTGAAGGAATTAGATATGTTTAGTTTCATGAAGATAAGACTTAGATGAGACATACTAGCAGTCTTCTAATACTTGAAAGGCTGCCACAGGGAAGAGAACATTGATTTATTGTCTATAGTATTTGAGGATAGGAGAAGAAAAAAATGGGTGGAAGCTTGTCAGTGGGAGATCCAATCTGGAAATTCAGAGGAATTTCCTGACAGCAAGAACTATTAAGCAGTGGAACAGCGTGTTTCCCATAGTTGTGGGTGTTCCATTGCTGGAGGTTTCAAGAAATGTTTATACAAGTATTTATCCAAACTGGTATAAGGACTCTTGCCTTGAGCAAGAAACTGGACTAGTGGACCTCCAAGGTCCCTTCCACCATATGATTCGAACACCACCAAACAACATCTACTTATTCCAGGTCTTTGAGAAGAGTTCAATACGTCAGGGCTGTCAAACTCCTGGCCCTTGGGCTGGATGCATCAAACGTTGGCCACGCCTATGCCCAGGTTAGCGAAGGGGGAAAAAGTCCCAATATGTCAAGTGACACTGCCATGACGACGTGAGTTTGACACCTCTGCAATAGTGGATAAAAATGCAAAATCCGATCTAAATACCTGGCTGAATATGCAACCAACAATTATTATTTTATTTAGGCATTGCCTGATTCCAAGATACTCTGGAAGATATACATTTAAAAAAAGAATAAAAATAGGATACAATACTTTTTATTTGGGGGCGGGGGGAGAGAGAAAATATAGCCTAGCTCCAGGTTTGAACTGAAGAATTGTTCATAAGATATAGCAGATATCCGGTTCTACCAATGTACTTGCTTTTTCACCTGGTTCTGGTTAGCAACCTTTGAAATTCTAATAAAAGTAACACAACAGTAAAGTCTGAGTTATATTCATATACCTGATTTAAATCAGGTAGAAAAAAGTATTAGTTGGTATCACCAGAAGCCAAATTACTATTGAAAATATACTGGTCTGATAAAAATTAAAAAAAAAGCATTTAGAGTGAACAGACCTGAGCAGATCTAGTGTATCTATTTAAAAATACTACAGATCTTCTCTGCTTGCAAAGATAAACCACATCCTTTCTCTGTAGAGGTATTTTCCATTGGCTTTAAATTCCAATATACAGGGGGCCTTTTCTGAGCCAAGAACAATGTCAAGCTTGAAAGAAAACTTTTTTTTTAAAAAAAAAGCAAAACTAATAAATGTGAATCTTATATTTAATTCATGTTTATTTTAAGTGGAAAGATAAAGCCTAATATCAACACCCAGAGATGCATATTTGAAAGTAAATATTATTACTTTCAACAAAGCTTATGCCATAGTTAGTGCACACAATTAAAGTACCTGCGTGGCTTGCAGTCAATGTGCCTGCCGGATTCCTTGTCCCACTTAATTTTGTACTTTCCCAAGAAACAAATCTAGTTAAAATGGGGAGATAACCTGTGGCAAATTTCAATATTATTACTATCCAGAATGCCTTGAGTCACAAATATGGCTTTACACCTTTCTTAATTTTATAGAAATGTTGTTTCCCAATGATGTTTGAAAATTTACCCACCTATTGAGAAATAGCATAACTGTAATATCCTTCAGAAAAGTAGGTAAAGGTAGCAGATAACACTCGAATTGGTGTTTGTTATTTCACATATGTCAGCCATTTTGTGAATTCAGGCTAGTTCCAGTAGTCTTTTGTTAATATATCCAAAACATGTGTCAAAATTCCAAATGTTGCCACTAATCGCCAAGGGATGAGGAACACTATTATACTGGCCTATTACCTGGAAGAAGTCCTTCCTATGATTCTGTCATCAGAAAACCATACCAGCATAAAGCCTGCTGTTTCCACTGTCAATCTGTATCCTGCTAAAGGAAGTGACCCACCTAATGATGTTGCCCTTATTTATTGTGTACAGGGCATATTAAGAAAATGGTGGATCCCCTGGCTTTGCTTTCCTCTCTCCTCAATAAATGTGACCAACTGGCCAGAAAATATCTACCAGTCATTCTCCTTAATCATGAATGGAACTGTAGAAGAAAGCAGAGTTTGACTAGACCTGTTCAGGCATCTTCAAAACTTCCTTAAAGCTTTGAGAAGCTCCAGACAATTGATTTCCAGGATGGAAGAGTAGGCAAAATACAAAAGCAGATGGGTTACTTCAGTGTTTGATTATTTGGTGAGTAAAGAGTTGTATTCCCCTCTGCCACTGCTTCTTCTTTTGGACCTTAAATTGTTATATTTGACTAGGGGGGCTGCATGGTGGGTACACACTGGGGCCTGTCATCAGACTATGTGATACCATTTCAGACAAGTTTTAAACATGGGTTTACTACTCTTCTGAAGGAGCACTGCACCTATGTTTTACCATAACTCAATTGACCAACCACATGGGAATGATTCCATAGTGCCATAGTCTTTCTTATTTCCAGGGCTTCTCATTTGTTAGTTGGTGTAATTCCTCTTTTAAAGTCAGTTCTGCAAGTTTGGGATCAGCTCAGGTATCTATTGAGTCAAGGGTTAGAGGTTTGAAGGACCCAGACACCCATACTACTGAAACCAGAATGGTCCTGGAAGAGAGGAGGCCTGCCTATATCAGTTATAGCAATGTTTTTTCAAACTTAGCAACTTTAAGATATATTGTATGGACTTCAGCTGCCAGAATTCCCAATCACGCAATTACAATGAATACTAAATGATGAGCCTCATAACCTTTATTTTCAACCAGACTAATTTCTTGCAAAACTAATTGTATTTGATAATTGTTTCACACAATACAAATTCTTTACAGAGATGGCATCTCTTGGAAAGAATATGTGAACATATATTGCACATGTAACAGAATGTAACAGATCTATCTTGGGAAAGTATATACAGGAAACATCACTGAAAATTCTGCAGGGCAACAGCAATTAAGCTTTTTTTTCCACATTTCCCTGAATGAAAACCCACCATTTCCCCCAATAAAGCACATCTAGATATTTGATCTGGCTAAATAAGCTTTTCCCTACCCACTTCCTGCTTCTTCAGCCATACACCAAGGGAAACAAACTGAAGAAGTTTTAACTGCCCTTTTAACATTAAAACTGCTAATTGGGCAGTTATTCACTGGAGGCGGAGGAAAAGAAGGAGGTTTTAAGGCACCAGAATGGCTGCCGGGGTCACTTTGAGCAAAAGAGGGGATCTGACTACATATCCCCCATATATTTACTTTGAAAGCAGTCCATTCAATTCAGTTCAGAAGAGCTGGGAGGGACCTTAAGAGGCCTTCTAGTCCAACCCCCTGCTCAAGCAGAGACCTCATACCATTTCAGACAAGTGGCGGTTGTCCAGTCTCTTCTTAAAAGCCTCCAGTGATGACGCACCCACAACTTCTGAAGGCAAGCTGGTTAATTGTTCTGTTAGCAAGTTTCTCTTTACTAACAGTGAGAATTGCTTCCAGTCCGAGACTTCAGCTACTGTCACTTCCGAGGGCTTGCAGCCTTATAAGATCTCATCTACTTCCTAAGGCAGGCCCCCATTAAGGATGCTCGCAGGAGGAGCCATCTTCCTGAACGAAGACCCTTTCCTACCGAGATCGTACCGCATGCGCCCGAGAGGCGGCAACTTTGCACTGATTCAGGCAAGGTGCCGAAATGCAAAACGTCCCAAGCCAAGGTCTCCCAGAAACCGGCCCAGGAAGTAGATGCCTACGAAACAGGCCGGGCTGCTTTTCTAACGAAGCGCGCGCCCGGCAGCCGCTCCTAGGCATCTCTCACCTGAGTGCTTCAACGCTGTTCGCTGCCCGGGAGCGATTCCGCTGGCATGCAAATCCCGGATTGTTGGGGCTCGTTGCTTACCAATTTCTCCCTACGGAAACCGCGACAACTTGACGCCCTTCATTAGTTTCAGCACGACCTATTTCGGAAGGGTGAGTTTTGATGAGCACAGCGTATTATTGCTCCAGCCGGCTGTCACTCAGGAAAACGCCTCCTTTAAGCAATTCCTCATCCAATGAAGAAGAACGGCCGGAGGAGCAATTTGCCAATGGAGAACGAGCGCTCTCAAGCAGAAGCAGAAAGGGAGACCGGGATTAAATCAAGCCGGGAGGATCAGCGGCTTGGAGGTTTTGCTGCGATGGAGGAAAATCCTTTTTTTTTTTTTTGCTGCAGTACTTAAAAAGCTGGAAGAATTGCGATATTCCCCTTTTGCGGTTCTTAAAACAGTAGCTTGTTACTACGTGTGTACTTTTGAGATTTTGTGTAATTATCTGTCATATTTGCTTTGTTAAACTCATCTGATACTAGGGTACCATTAAATATGACTAATGCAGTGTGCAAATATGGAGTTACTAATATATGAAATATTGTATGGCTGAGCTGAATACTGAAAGGAAAGGAAGGAAATCGGTAGAGGGTTTCTTGTGATATTACCTTATTTGGCAGAGATGTTCATTAACAGTCCAAAATAAAAAAAGTTACATAGTTATTCAGCTTGTGTGATTTTGATTCCAGGCAGCATATATCAATATTATGTTTCAGCCAAATCCTAAACCCTGAAAAAAATTACACGTTGTTGAAGAAAGTTATCCCTACTCTTTTTCATACCAAATATACTCAGTTACAGCAAAAGTTTTTAACTGATGATAAAATGGATATTTGATTTCAGTTCTTTATCTGCCCTAAAATGAAATATTTTCAGCTGTGCAATTTTTGCTTTTGTTTTTTTCAGGAAAAAAAAATATGGCAGCTTAGAACTTTTTCTATTTTTAACTGATGCTTAAATGTTTGCAAGCTACCATATGTTAAACATCTGACCCTAGAGGAAACTTAATTACTGTTTCTAGTGATTCTGATTTGTATTGCTGAGTATCTTGGGAGAATATACTGTTGACGTGAATCCAGAATATTTGACTTAACATCTTAACAACTTCATTTGCAGAGCAGGAAATGTCAAGGCAGGAATGAGGATCTGGTGGCAAGTACAGGAGTGTGTTTTGCCTTTGCTATATGTTTACTTTTTTAAAATCTGCATAGCTTCTATGCATACATATAGGTAATCCTTGACTTACAAACTATTCAGTGACCATATGAAGTTACAATTGCACTAAAAGGGTGTTATAGCCATTTTGGACACTTAGGACCGTTGCAGCATTCTCATGGTTACATCAGGCATGTCAAACTCATGTCATCACGGCGTGATTTATCGGAACTTTTTCCCCCTTTGCTAAACTGGGTGTGGGCATGGCCAGCGCATGACACATCCAGCCCATGGGCCACAATTTTGACAGCCCTGGGTTACATGATCAAAATTTGGATGTTTGGCAACTGACATGTATTTATGATAGTTGTAGTGTCCCAGGATCATGTGATTTTGCAACTTTCTGACAAGCAAAGTCAATGGGGAAGCCACATTCTCTTAACAACCATGTTGCTAATCTTAACAGACATGTTACTAATTTAACAACTGCAGTGATTCACTTAACAACTGTCATAAAATGGACAACATTCAACAACTGTTTTGTTTAGCAACAAAAAAATTGAGCTAAATTATGATCAAGGAATACCTGTAGTTTCTGCTTATATTTCCCTTTTTATTAGAGAGCCAGACTAGAAACCAGGTGACTCAGTTCTAATCCCACTTTAGGCCAGATGAGTGACTTTGTGCCAGTTTCTCTCTCAGCCCAACCTGCTTCACAGGTTTATTATTGTGGGGAAAATAGGACAAGGAAGGAATATTAGGTATGTTCACTATCTTGAGTTATTTATAAAAGTACTAAAAGTGGGAAATAAATAGCTACTCAGATTCCAAGTGGCTTGCTTCTGAACTTCTTCACCAATCTATAAAATTCTGCTATATAGTTAGATGAGCATCACAGATTGGACCAAGCTAAACAAAAAAGATCATTTGGCTTTAGCTTAGTCTGCTGTATCAGTTACTATGATCTGTAAACCATGAATTATGGCTTGCAGTCTATTGTTTAAGATTGTGAATCGAATTGAGAAGTGTTCAAGAAATTGTGGCTAAGCAAAAGATAGTTATTGGTTTGCAATTAACTAAGATTGATATCAAAACCTTGGTCTATGATTATATTAATGTGCCTTCTCATTAAAACCATCTTTAGTGGTATCAGCAAGTTTTCTATTTCTAGGCTTTTATACAGGCCTAAAGACCAATTTATTCTCAGTAATTTTTCTTTTTGTTTAATTAGCTGAGGATTTGATTGTATTGTGTGCTAAATTTCAATGTTATTTGATATGAATGCTTGTATTGGTGGTTTATATTAAGTATAATTGGTATTATAATGCTTTTTGGAAGGAACTTTTAAAATATATAGTATTCCCCTCTTACAAAGTCCTATCACATTAAGGACAAAGAGTATTCATTAGCCATGGAACACCGAGCAATTGTTGGAAAAAAGAATAAAAGGAACTTGCAATGAAGTATTTTGGAAGATATTATATGTGGCACATGGGAACACTGAATAGTACACTAGTATGTTACATTTTATTAAACTGTTGGATATCAAACTCTTTGTTGAAGCAGTTCTGAGTTCAGGGAAAATGTAGATTATTGGCCTCAGTGAATGGAATGCACATTTCTCTATAATACTTCTAGCAAAAACAGTTGGCATATTACTTCCTTATCTGCTTTTCTATTGTAGTAGATAATCTTTGAAGTAGATAATCTTTGTAATAGATAATCTTTGAAGTGATATGTTTAAAAGTGGGAATCTATTGCAGCTTTTTAATAAAAAAACATTTCTGATTAATGGTTGGAGAAAATTTTATCATCTGAGTAATAGCTGTACAAGCTAGGAAAATTCAAAGCTTTAAAGAGTTGCAGACATGCCTGTTGCCCTTGAATCTGAAGGTCTGCACAATCCTAATATATACAATAACTCTTTCATATATTTGTTACATTTATTGCCTGCCTGGCCTCAGAGAGCTAAAGGCAGTGTATATTGTCCTTCTTCCTCTTTGTGAAGGATGGATTGAGTTACGATAGTGGCTAGCCTAAAGGTTGAGAATGGACTCGAATTTGACAGTTCCTGGATATGGTCCAGTATCTTAAGCCAGGGCTTCTCAAAGTTTGCAGTGTCATGACCACCTCTGATTTGTAAATTAATTGTGTGTCTTCCTTCTCTCCACGAATAAAATTATTTTCTTTGCATTGAATTTGGGCAGGAACACATAAAGTCATGTGAATCATTCAGTTGGAAGAAGCTCAGAAGTCATCTAACCCAACTGTGTGCTTGGTACAAGACAGAACCCTGCAACTTTAGAAAGCTTATTTTCTTTGGAAATAATCATCAAATTGAAAACCATATGGCAAGGATGAGCTTGCTTAGTTTTAATAATTCTTGAATTCTGAGTTTTACTTCCAAGAAAGCCATTTTCACTTCTCATTACTTCTTTATTTTTTATTTATAATTGTTTACCGAGACAGAATAGGAAGAGTGATCCAACTGTGGTGCACATCCATGTGACTTGAACAGGCATAGGCAAAAGCTTGTTAAATCATACTCCAAAGTGTACTGTATACCTAGTAACTACTTTGGCCTTAACCAGTACCCTACACTGGTTATTCATAATCTATTTGCCATATATTCCCCGTAGCACCAACATGCTGAATTTAAGGGTTCTCTGTTCCAATATATAAGAGCACTTATATTTTTATAAAATGGCATCGAGACCCTATTGAGGAGGTTGAAGTATGATAGATAGGGAGGGATGCCTTTCTGAAACCAAGTAGAATTTCCATGAAACAAAACAATATGCCTTGGAATAAATATTAAAACATATATATTAAAGGAGATAAACTAAGTATAAACTTGAACATGTATAACACCTGGTGGAACCTACATCCAGTTAAGGCTACAGTCTTGTACAGCTTGCAGTAAGTTGTAATGAAATCAGTAGAACCAGATTCGATTTTTATAGAAGAAGCATTCTTTGTGTTTTCTAACTGGTAACTCCTGTTTTTAAATTAAGATTAAAAATAAACCTTGTGATTTCGGCATTGAACCAGTTTTCTCACTAAAAAGCCAGCTGAACACTCTTTGGGGTCACATTTGGAAAAGTTCAGTTTAATTACTTTATGGATATTAAAGATCTTGAAAACAATGAGCTTAATGTAACACCTGGTGAGTTTTGCTTTCTTTTGATTTTAAAAAAATTAAACAGTAATTTAAGTCTTTAAAATACTGTAATAATTGACAAAACAATTCAATTAAGTTTTAATAGATGTAGAGACCAGATAAATTTGGAATATTTTGCCATAGTATATAAGTGTATAATTAAGTAACATACTTGTGTGATATGACTCAAACAGAACTAAACGCGAATGAAGAACTGAGGCATGGAAGTTGCAAATAGACACTGGAGGGGAACTAAAGAACCAGGCAGAAGCTGACTATGATTTTTGCTTACCCTAAAAAAGTTTTCAACTGGACTGTGATATTAATATTTATGATATATAAACTAATATCTCAGAAAGAATACATATTTCAATGGATAAATATTTACAAAATTGATGAAAAAAACCTTTACCTGACAGACATTATAGAGTTTGAAGGCATAGTAGGTAGCATAATTGAGATTGTCAAAATGAGAATACAAAAGACATATCAAAAAAAGGATCTCAACATGGAACAGCTGTGATAAGTACCAGTAATTGGTAATTCTGGCCAATGCCTCTTTATGGGATTTACGAAGTACACTACCGAAAGCCTTGAAGACCACTCTTGAACATCAAAAATTGATGAAAGATCAAATCCTGTGATGCTATTAAAATAATGTAAAGGTTAAGATAGAGAAGCATACAAAGAAGGACTATATTGGACTATTTGATCAGGGATAAATTATTTGTTTGATATTTCTGGTAACTCCTAATGGATTTTTTGCATGGACTGAAAAGAGGATTATTTCTGAAGTGTATATAGATAAAACTAATATTTTATTATATGTTCTATAAAATCTAAAGAAAGAATTGTTTTATATATACTTTTAAGAAGGGCAAAACATCATATTAGCTTATGCTCCATGTGATGCTGCTTATTGTCTTTGTTGCCCCTTTTTCTATTCTTTTTTTACTTTTTTCTGTTCTATTGAGCAATAGCAATAGCACTTAGATTTATCTACTGCTTCACAGTGCTTTAAAGCCCTCTCTAAGTAGTTTCCAGAATCAGCATATTGCCCCCAAGAATTTGGGCCCTCATTTTACCCACCTTGGAAGGATGGAAGGCTGAGTCAGCCTTGTGCTTGGTGAGATTTGAACTACCAAACTGAGGCAGCCAGCAATCAGCAGAAGTAGCCTGCAATACTGCACTCTAATCACTGTGCCACCGTGGCTATTTAATTTGTATTGGCTTTTACTAGGTTTATTAACAACTTCAATAAAATTATTTTACAACAGAATAATCATTCCTTTCTCTTTCTCTCCCCACTTATTGTAGCAATAAGGTTATGGTATTAATATCTGAACTGTATTTGAATCTACTTTCCCCAGAAAAAAATTGAGATTTTAGATATTCAAATAACAAAGAAATACCTTGTCCAGCCTTTCTTAGCCTGTTGCTCTCAGATATTTTGGGGTTCTAATTTTAAGAATTCCTTACCAGCAGGTCAAGCATCTGACTGGAAACTGTAATTCCAACTTAAAATATTAGGAAGCTGACAAGTTTTCAGATGACAGATCTGTAACTAAGTAGTCTGTTGTTGTTTCCTGCCCCCATAAATGGAATCCTAAGAATGTAACACTAGGGGGTGAAAGCCTTCTGTATAATTGTCTTTTAGTGCAAAATGGGACATCAGGAGTATACAAGTTTGAGTTGTGCTGTTTAAAAATAGAATATTACTGCCTGACTGAATTGTCCAGAAATTGTTTGGAAAATGGTGTGTTTTCATCTTAACAGGAGAATTGTTACTAATGGCACCAGAGTATCCCAGCAGACCTTATAAATGACAGATTATTTAAAACATGGTGTTCTCTCTTTATGGATGTGGATTTGCTTTCTTGATAGCTTCCTGCTGATACTGCACGTCTGTTCAGATTAATTTACGGGGAGTTGGTGGTACAGAAATTGGATCTGAACAAAGCTGAATAATTTGGTTGTTTCTTCTCCCCCACCCCTTATGTAATGCTTTGCATTGAACTGTTTTATGATAAAAACCATTTCCTGAAAAATTCAAAGGGCTTAGAAATGATCTTTTATATTAAGAAAGAGACTTCTGCAGTGTGAAAGTTGATTTAATTGCAGTATGATAGTAATATCTTGGCCTTAGAAACAAGCAAACAAATTGCCAGTTTGCAGGGGGAAATGCTTACCTCTAACTTCTCATGCTTACCATAGAAGAGGACAAGGTCTCTTCTTTGGGACTTTGCTCCTTTGACAAGGTTTCCTCCTAAAACTAGGCCACACTATGTTCTCTGTAACTTGCTTTGGATTTGAATTTCATCCATCCTAACAATCATGTTAAGGAAGATGGAAATTGTAATCCAAACTATATGTGTTATTTTAAACACATTCTTTTGTCTTCCTACTCACACAACTGAATACAATTCTTTGGATCCTTGAAGTACTAGACAAATAGCAGATTCACATGCTAATTTGTATCAGTGATGCATCAAATGCATTATTTGGAATACCTAATTTGTATGCTGTTTGGGAAAACAATACCCACCGGGCTACTTTAAAAAGCCAGGGAAAACACAGATCTCAGGTGGCTGAGCTCAGTCCCAAGGAACATGTTCACTTCCTCAGGCCCAAAAAGTTCAAACAATTTCCAAATGACTGGGCAAGACTCCTCTCCAAGGATCTCTTCCAGACCTTCAACTTTAACCTTAGACTGTCTACTATTGACCTCACCCCTTTCCTAAGAGGTCTGTAGGGGGCGTGCATAAGCGCACCAACGTGCCTACCGTCCCTGTCCTATTGTTTCTTTTATTTTTCTTATATGTACCCATTTCATGTATTCATAACTATGTATACACTTATACTTATTATCTTGTAAACAATTGACAAATAAAATAAAATAAAATAAAAATAAAATAAATAAGGCTGGTTCCCTCAAGACAGGAAGCAAGCAGTCAGCCATCCTTATCATCCAGTTCCAGGTAGCAGAAGGAAGTTACCCAGAGAAGACCCCTGAGAAACTCTAGTTTCAGTGCCAGGATCATTCCTGATCCACACAGAACTCTTTCACCCCATTATCAGTGCCCCACATTATCCAGTCCTGGGTAGAGAAGACAACAAAATACAGAGGTTCCCCACTCAAATCTCTTATCCCAGGATTGGGATGCCCATTCTTCTCATGGAATATCCTGATTGTAGGACTCCCTTTCTACCCATGACACAAGAAATATGGGGAAACATGGAAGAGTTGTAATGAATACCTTTCACCTAAAATTTCTTACCAATGAAAGGGTGCATGAGGCCCATCAGAAATCCATGAATAACAACAAATAACAAGAAGGGCTTCAACCATACCTCTCACCTTTACATGGGCAAGATAAAGCCACGAAGAATGGTTCCCAGTTAGAGTCACTATTTCCTACTCAACATCTTTCTGAAGTACAGATTTAGCTCCAGGATATGTAGTTTTCTTGAGGCTCTGCCATACACTAATAGCAAGTATACAAAGCCTCTACTCCTAGAGCAGGGGTGTCAAACTCATGTCATCATGGCAGTGGCATGTTAAGTATCAGGACTTTTCCCCCCTTCGCTTAACCAGGCATAGGCATGGCCAGTATGTGACACATCCGGCCCGCGGGTTGAGAGTTTGACAACCCTGTCCTAGAGCCATAGCATGGAAAATATTCAAGCAAGAATCACAGCCTCTTACCTAATTGTGAAGGTATTATGCTAATTACTTCCCAACTATTCCAAGAGTTCTCTCTACTAACATATACCAATGACGATCTGCCCAATGTCAGGGAGATGCTAACTGCCTTTGAGGCTGGATCTTGAGCATGGGCCCTCATAAACAAGAGATGTATTTCACTAATGCTAACACACCAACAACTGCCTAAAATTGATTCCAACAGCAGTTGGAATCACCATCCCACATAACTACAAAAGAACCATTGTAACTGGAATCACTCTGGGAAAGGTATGGATAAAGCTGCCCTTCAAATAATACCCTGAAATAATTTATTAGCTGAGGCAGAAGAGAGAGGCATGTTGACCTCTCTTGATTTTGACAGTGTACTTCTTTTGAGTCAGTATAGCATGTGATGTAAATGCATCACACTGTTTCCTCATGTTCAGCTTGTGATCTACTAAGCTATTTAGATCTTTTTCTGCATTTACATCTTTCCAATCTAAACCTTTAATTTTTCCTACTCAATTATAAAAATGTTTCTATATTATTCTTCCTTTTTAAGCTGTAAGCTCCCTAGAGTCAATGGGAATCTAAACTCAGTAAAACAGGTAAAATAAAAAGAGAGAGACTAATTAAAAGATACTTAGCATCTACATAATTATATCATGACGATCCAGAGGTTTTTTTTTTCCCAACTTTAGTATCCATTAACTATTTTATTAGGTACTTTGTCATAGAAGCCATAAAATAAAGAATCTAATGTTCCCGTCATCCCTTCGTCATCTAAAATCCTGGAAAGTTTAAGGAAGCAGAAGAATCCACCTCTAGCAATAGAACTGTGTTGATACTTAGATTCAGACCCTGATCTAGTTTAGCTTGGGGAAAAAAGACTTTCTTAATTTATTGTAACGTTTTATATGGCTGTTTTGATTAACAAATGAAGCATTATTTTATTTCACTGTAGTTCTGCCATTTCAAACAGGGCAGATGAAACCTGCAGGCCTGAATTTATTAAATCAGATTAGTTTGCATATTATAGTAAATCAGGACTGACTTAACTATGAGTAGAATGAACAATTGACTGGGAGCATGGAACATGCTGTGTCACAAATCATATAAACTATATGATGGCTTAGAATAACAATTGTAACCTAAGTGATAGTATTTGTAGTAAGTTATCCGAAACAGGTGAAAATTGGCATATATTTTTTTTGTATACATTTTAATGAAAGTAGAGATGGAGGTTAAAGAAAGTGCTATACTTTCTGGGTCTGCTTTTCCTTCTTGAATGAAATGCCCCCTGCTGTCTGGAGTGGGTTGAATAATGAATCTTCCCATTGAGTGTAAGAGAAATCTATTTCCTGCTACAGGGATTACTGCCAGCCATGGCCATTGTGCTGCTAAGATTTCCATAGGCAATGTGCAGTAACGGCAGAGGTCCCAAGACTTGGCATTTGAGCTTCGACGAGCAATTACAATAACATCACATTTATGTTGTGTTTTTACAAGGACAAGCATTCACTATGTAAGGGCACACAACTTCAGATGGAAAGTTAGAAACAAAACAAACACGTCTAACCAATGGAAATTAATTTGAATTAGGGTCAGCTATTTGCTAGTATAGTACGTATGTAAATCCTCATTCTGACTTTTTGACCGCTGAAACTAAAAAGAATCAAGCATCAGGGAGAGGTGTTCACAGCACTGATCAGTGGTTAACTGTTTTTGAATTGTCTCCCTCAGAGAAGCTTGTCCACAATCTCAGAGTAGAGGCAATAAACCGGTTCTAGGTAGTTTAATGTCATCATTCTGGCATACAACCATTTTCTGTAGCGCTAAGTGCTGTCCAGATATATTGATCTTCAATGTGCATCATCTTAAGCTGGTTATACCAGTCTTCTCTAATCTGGTGCTGGCTAGGGATGTTAGAAATTCAAATACAATACATCTAGAGAGCACCAGGTTAAGGAAGAGTGATGTAAAGACATCAATGTATAGTAATCATTGCATGAATGTGGAAATTTGCTTATCTAATAAGATGTGGGGTCTTCTGTGTTCACTTGTATGAGCTGGATACATTTCATCAGAGAAGCCAGATGAAGAGCGTCTCTCCCTCAAACAATATGGTGAGACATACATACCGAAACCCATACCACATCAGTTGCCACTTAGGCCAGTTAAAAACTATGCTAGATGTTGAAGTTCACGGACATCTGATGACAAGTGAACTCAGACTCAGGCCGGTTGGCCGAGAACCAGGACCGGTAGTTGTGGAACTACTGTAAGAAAATATATAAAGACTGAAAACAAATAAATATCACCAGCATAAGCCCTTTTGGTAATTCTGCATGAATTACTAGAATGAATTAGATGGCTATAACTGCCAAAGTTCATGCCATTTATAGATAGGACAAGACATTACATATTATTGGCAGAACAAGTTGGCTCCTAAAGGGAGAGCAACCTGTGCAGTTACAGTCTGTCTGAACAGGAGGCAGACATCTGCCTTTGCTTCCTTCTTAGGATATTAGACAAGCAATGGGTGAGTGGGTGGGGTAGAATGGGGTGTTCCTTGCTGGCTGAATAACTGTTGTTTTGCCCGGCAAAACGGTAACCAAAGCAACTGCATTCGGGACTAGGCAACCATCCCTTTTGAATTAGCTAATAGAAGCATCTCTTTCTCTGGAAGAAATTAAACATTCTTTAAATGTAACAGATTATTTCATCTTTCTTTCTCCCTTTAATGATAAACTTGTGTCACTTTGAAAAAGTCAGACTAAGAACAGCAATGATACGAAAGATAGTGGAACAGAACGTTCCTAAGTCTGGCTTTCTTTTGTAGGTGATTAGAAATTTATTGAAGCTTTGCAGTAATTTAATGTATTTAAAATAACTGGATTGAGCGTGGATGCTATTTGAGCCTGTTTTAATTAAGGGTTGTGTTAGTGTCCCTGGATTGGTATGTTTTATTGCTTCCTTTCTTACTATGATTAAACAGTGATTAAGAAACCTTTGATAGCTGTCCAGCCATGAGCTTGTAGTATTACAACTGAGTGAAAACGGATTATTGCAGAATACAGACTCACAGAGGTTTACAACATTTAGATTCTGTAAAAACACATATGAAAATTCCTTCCCACAAAAACCCCAATCTAAGCAACCCTGGCAAGAGAGCAGTTTCTTTATAATTCACCCTCAAATGCCCTGCAAAGGAACAGCATACTGCTGTACTAAATTGACAGCAAGAGAGGAATCAAGATGTTCCATACAAGAGGCACATAACATTAAAAAATCACTTTCCCCCACTCTTCTCTTATCTCATTTGAGGGCTGAATTCATTGGATGGGATGCTTCTCCTAAAGTAGGCAGGCCTGTAGAAATCTAGATGCCAAGTCATAAATGCTCTATAAATTATAACCAGCACTTTGAATTGTACTTAGACTTCTATTGGAGACAAGCAATTCTGGAGTTTGTAGCATTGGTAGTTTCTCCCATCAGTAGATGGGCTGTTGCATTCTTGAACTTCAGCTTCTGAGTGGTCTTCAAAGGTAGCCCCATAAAAAGTGTGCAACTGTAGTTCAAACCAAAACTTGCCAGATTTTCCAAGAAGAACTATCATTGGAGTGTTAGCTGAAGCTGGGCAAAAATTCCCCCAGCTATAACTTTCAGTTGTTTATCTGGCAATCGACAGCAATCTAGGAGGACCTTCAGATCACAATGGAAATATTTCCTCACCCAGCATTAACACTGGGAATGATTTCCTAATTCCAACTCCACAATAATGAGTATGTTAGGCTGCTGAAGCAGAGTCCGTGAATGCAGTAAGTGAGCCTGGTTTACTCTCCCACTCCCCCTTATCACCATGGTATAGGCTTAAGCATGAACACTTACCCGTGTCTAGACAATTCACTGCTATTCTTCTTGGAACACTGCAGATGTGGAAGTGTACAGTTTTATGGTTAGTTTGTCTTGTGAAAACATCTATTTTAGAAATAGAAAGGTCTATTTCAAGGTTATGAAACCATAAGACTTTATTATAATAGTGACAATGGCTGTGTTCATACACTGTGATCTGCTAACATTATATATATTAGGCTTTGTGCAGTGCCTGAACTCAACTGATATGTCTTTATGTATTTATTAAATATAAGAGTTGAAACAAATAAGGATCATCTGTTTTAATGAGTCTGCATGAAGACAAATTCCTTATGTGTTCAGTCATATTTGGCCAATAAAGAATATTCTATTCTGTTCTGTTCTGTTCTACTCTACTTCTGTTCTACTCTACTCTACTCTACTCTACTCTACTCTACTCTACTCTACTCTACTCTACTCTACTCTTCTAATTACTGATAAGATTCTGAAGAAAAAACAAAGCAAAGAACCAGCAAAGTCTTTTGCCAATCCTTTTGAACACTATGAAATTCAATATTCCAATACTAGCTATTCCAAACACAAACATTCTAGTTGGCAATTGTGAAAACTATCATTTGAATCCATCTGGAGAGCGGCAAGTTTAGGAGGACCCCATCTGCACTGATACAAACTTAAAAAGTCTTGTGAAACTTCAGTGCTTATACCAGGAGTACATTAAATTCAACTTGAGTCAGTCATTTTAATGTCTGCAATTACTGTTTTTGCATTTAGTGGACAAATTGCAGTTACATTTTGTTCTTAGATTTATAGCTTAGATTTATAAAGCTTAGATTTAATAAAATACAAGGGGAGAAAGGGGATGGATTGGAAAAAGACTATTTTTCCAAGGCAACATTCCAGTTATATAGAATATTTCATTTTAAGCTTTTTTTTTTGTCTTTAACAATAAGCGTTCAGAACATTCAGTGCATCCCATGACATTTCTAAAGATGTCACCTTTATGACATTTTTCCATTAAAGGTTTGGAAAGAGAAGGGTACATAATGTTCCTTGGAGGTCTTTCCAGGACCACACTGCACTGCTGGTGCTTCGTTTTCTGTCATAATTTCCTCTACTTTTGATTAGCAAGCTCACCCTAACTTTGGATCTTGTACGGTAGATGTGGGAGGATTATATTTGAAATGAAAAGAAGAAAATGTCATACAATTGGCTGGTCATGTACATTTTTTCCCAAATAAAATTTCCAAAAAGTCAAATCCCTAATCTGTCTTTAACATTCTGCCTGTTCTTTTTCTGAACAGGACTTCTTTTCTGCTTGTGTTCTACAGACTTTGCTTAAAACAGCCTCCCTTATTCTGGAGATATCCAGATGTGTTAGGATCATAGCTCTAGGACTCCTAGCCAACCTGGCCAGTATAACTCTATTGCCACAGCTTGTCGATCTGCCAAAAATACATCTTTTGGCAAGATATCATTTTGAGACAGAAGTTGTTCTGATTGGTTTCCCAAGTAAATAAAATCAACAAAAAAAGCAACAGATTTATTACATTCCATTACATCTCTCAGGAATTGATGATTCTAGTGAACAGCGGGGCCCCATTTCAGGCGTCAATCAGTTGTATGTTTTCCAGAAGTAATTCTTAATGTTTTTATTGGGAAGCACAAGGAAATGCACATGGGACTGATTCATTAAAAAGCAAACAGTTCTTCAAAACCTTGTCCAACGTTGTCAAGGATGTTATATGTATCAACTATATGAATAACTAATGTTATTAATTTATGGGGTATTTCTATATTACAACTCAAAGCAGCAGATGGGAATTTTTCATTTAATGTAAATCCTAATGATCAAAATCTGTTAAAAGGCAATCCTCTTTCAAAACCTTACATTTATATCAGATGTAAGATATATGTGTGTGCCGTACTTGTGATATGCTGAAATTATTAACTGGACACAAACTGAACTGGACAATTTTGGTCAACAAACAAGAAAACTGATGTCTATTCATTATGCATTACATCATCATAGTGTTATTGATAGATTATACATCTGTAAAAATGATTGTGTAATGAAAAATTGGTAAGGCTAGAGTTGAAAAAGGAGGTGAATGAGCAGCTTAAAATATTCTGAGATTTCTGAAGAGACTGATATAGTTTTGGCTCATAGTACATCAGATATAACTGTGGTTGAAAAGAGGAAAATGCATAATTGATATAGCAATACCAAGGGATAATAGAATAGATGACAAAGAATTGGAGACTATCATGAAGTATCAAAGTCTGAAACTGAAATTGAAAGAATATGACATAAACTGGCCATAATAGTTAACCAGTAGCGGCATACTGAGTGCCATACCAAAAAATCTTGCATGTCTCTTTAAAAACATCTTGCAAAGATTTACCTAGATTTCTGTAGATTTACTTGTGATTTATGGAAATGACCTTGGGAGACAGAAGGAAGACTGCAGACTGAAGACAGTCAGACAAGCAGCAGTCGAGTCTGCAGACAAATTTTTTTGAAGTAACCCTTTCTTGTTTTTAGGACTAAAAAGTTGAAAGGGGAAAGATGTACGTTCAGACTTGAAAGGTTTTATTAATGTAATCTTACAATAAGGTTAGAACTAATACTTTGGGATGAGTTTCTTGTCTGTACTACCTTTCTCACCAGGCTGACAGTACCTGCAGTCCAGCAATTTTCAGAAGTAGCCCCAAAAAAGGAAAGGAAAAACCCACCAAACTCAAGTTGGGACAGTAGACCATCCTGGGAGCCAGAAGGGTGATAGGGAAAAAATTGCTTGCAAAAGAAAATTATTTTGCAGCCATTTTCTGAAAATGAGTGTAGCTGTCATTTTATGAATGTAACGACAGTACATTTGTAGTGTGTCTTGTCATGAGATTGTATGGCCAATGGATAGTTGTGCTATCCCAGAAAAAGATGCAGCTCATTTAAGGAATTGCAAGCAGATGTTAAATCAATTCCTGGGGTCGCTCAAATCTCCTTTTCCCTTTTTATCTGAAGCAATGTACATCCTAGTACCTTGGTGTATATTATTGCACCCTTGGTGTACCCTTGGTGTATATTAGTACCCTTGGTGTATATTATTCATTTTTATATTTATTGAGAAGAGGAGGGCTGTTGAATTGTGTAAGTTTCAGATATTTCTTTCAGGTGATAACACAACAAAATAGTAAAATCATTTAAGCCGTGCAATTCTGTGAGCTCTGTTTCTGGACAAGGTATTTGGTTGAAGAGCTCACAACTCTACTCTGTCAGGGGGATGGAAGTCATCAGACATGCTGACACAACATGTGAAGCCTTTCCAAATGGCTAACGTGCTGCCTCATTACTTAGCATCCTCTTTAGCTACAGTTGGCAGCTCTTTTGCGGTTAAGAGTAATCTGCAAATGCCATAATCATTTCAAGTTAGCACTACCTGAAAAGTAAAACCTACAAATAATTATGGTTTCTGTTGTTTCTGTTGTGGGAAAAGAGACTCGAGTTGACTTTTTCTCTTTTTATTTTCTTTCTAGTAACCGCGTGCGGAGAAACCGCAGCAGCCTTTTTTATAGCCGGCTGCTCGCAGCTCGTGGACAATGATGGCTCTTCAAATCTCCCGCCACCATGGACCAACCTATCATAGGCAAGCATGTAAATATATAACACACCTCCCCATGTGATCCAGTCTAACCAATCCGAGCCTCACCTATCTTACGTAGTCACGTAGGTAGGCGGGGCTCTTATGGTTCTGACTGGACCTGTGCAATTCAGTCGTGAGTTCGCCTCTGGACTGTTCAGACAGGGTTGCTCTTTCTCCTGTTCTTTTTCGTGGAGCCTTTTGGAAGGTAGAGTGGGCCATGCCACTCCCGCCAGGCCTTTCCTGGCTGGTTGAGTCGGCTCGGCTGCTCCCACCAGGAGTGGCTTCCTGATGGTTCTTCAAAGTCTGTCCCCAAGTTGTTTTCTTCTTCTATAGTTTCAGGCACGTGTTTGTGGGACTAATGTTAGTATTGGTTGTTGTGTTGTTGTTAGGGTTTGTTTTGTCACTTTTTTTACTTGTGGAGGGTCTCCCCCTCCCCGTTTGTTTGTGTTTGAGGGGTTTCCCCCTCTCTGGTTTGGCTATTTTTGTTTAATGTTTGCAGCAATTCCTTTATTTGTGTAGGTTCTCCCCCCTCCTCTTCCTGATGGTTAGTGTTTCTCAGTGTGGTCCTCGATCTGATTTGGTCTATGTGTCTCCTCCAGCTCTTCCCGTCCTCTGTGTCTACCCTGTATGACCGGGGTCCTGTTATTTGGGTTATTGTCCACAATGGTTCCCCCGTGAGGTTTTTTGCATAGATAGGTCCCCTGTTTTGAATGTGCAGCACTTACTGGAGGAGTCTGCTGGCTTTTCTGGGCTATATGTAGGGTGTAGCCTGTCTAGGTTTGATCTTAGTTTCCCTCCCATTAATAATTCTGCTGGGCTTTTATTTGTTGTGGTGTTTGGTGTAATGTGTTGTATACTTAGTAGTTTGTCTATTTTTTCCTGTATATCCCCTGGTCCCAATTTGTGTAGTGCATCTTTAGTATAATGGACCATGTGTTCTGCCCATCCATTCGTAGCCGGATGTCCCGGTGCTGTTAGTGCATGCCTTATCCCTTGTTCTGCCAGGAACCTTTCGAATGTTATTGCCGTGAATTGTGGTCCATTGTCAGATACAACTAAATCCAGCAATCCATGTGTCATAAAAAGTTTTCTTAGTTGTCTAATAACAGCTTCTGTTGTGGTTGAGTGCATGATGTTTACCTCCAGCCAATTTGAGTAAGCATCTACCACTATTAAGAATGTGTGTCCTTTAGCTGGTCCTGCAAAATCAATGTGTATTCTAGACCATGGTCCCCTAGGTGTTTCCCTTTTGTGTATAGGTGCAGAAGGGGGTGTAGGTCTAGATTCCTGGCATCGTTTGCAAGTTGCTACCCATACTCCTGTATCTTTATCCATCCCTGGCCACCATACATAACTCCTAGCCAGGGACTTCATTCTGACAATACCTGGGTGACCCTCATGCAATAATTCAAGTATTCGTTTCCTTGATATGTTCGATATGGCCACCCTATCCCCCTATAGTATACATCCCTTTAAGATTGATAGTTCCGTTTGTCTATTCCGAAATGGTTTAACAGTCTCGTCACTTGCAGTCTCTGGCCACCCTTTACCTACCCAATTTAAAATCACCATTGTCTTTACATCTTTGGGTGCTGCCAATGCCTTTGCCATTTAGAATACTGTGGGACCGCAGTGGGTGAGGAAGACGGCTCTCTTCCTATTTTCGGATACTCCTTGGAGATTGCTCCCTTCTAGGAACATGAGGAATCGGTTGATGTAGGATTCCCAGTCTTTGGTTGTTGAGTTGAATGGTGCAGGTGGCGAGTTGTTCCCGGCCATTTCGTCTCGCTCGGCCCTCATTGCCACGTGCGCAACTGGGCTCCTTTGTCTCACTATCCCACCTTCGTCGCCAGTGTTGCATTGTGGGAAAAGAGACTCGAGACCCACTTGACTTTTTCTCTTTTTATTTTCTTTCTAGTAACCACGTGCAGAGAAACCGTGGCAGCCTTTTTTATAGCCGGCTGCTTACAGCTCGTGGCCAATGACGGCTCTTCAAATCTCCCGCCACCACGGACCAACCTATCATAGGTAAGTATGCAAATATATAACAGTTTCAAATTCTGATTAATGTTAACTGGAGGTATGAGCTGCTTTGTTGCGCTTAATCCTAGAAAGGCTGTGACAATTAAATACCCATGTAAGACAAGAGGAAGGTGATGATGCAGATGTTTACATTAAGTACACATCTGAATAATTATCATGGTGTTTAGACATCAGAGATGGTAGAAGATAGTGTCATCTGGCCCATAAGAGCCTTAAATGTTGATCATCCTTCTGTGAAAAAATAGCTGGAACTTACTTGTATCAGAATCCTTTGTTAGATCCAAACTCAAAGCAGTGAAGCTATTTTCCTTCTGTTACACTGATTTTGATAACGCTTATAAAGAAATAAATGAATGTGGTCAAGTGGATAGTCATTCCATATTATTCTGATAGCTCATCTCATTGCAGTATTATTAGCCCTCCTATTGGAAATTCTAATCCTTTGTAAGAAATAAAACTGCATAGAGAATTATATTATTAGAAAATTGATAGTCTATCTGACTAACACTAGAACCAGCAAACATTGGCTCTGAGAATATGTAAATGCCCTACTTCTCGTTACCCAATCTCAAAATAATGTGATTTATTAGGTTGTATTCTGTATAAACAAAACTGATAGCAACCCTATCCAATGTATCAATAGTAGCCTCAGTTTTGCTTTGTTTTGTTAGTAATCCAACAGAGAGAAAGCACTGAATGAAGAAATAACTTTCTGAGAACATATTAGGGACCCAGTGCATCAAAAAAAAAAAAAAGAAAAAGACAGTAATTATATTTGTAAACTTGTATGTACATGTGAGGTTCTATATTAGCTTGTATGGATGCATTTGTTGGACTTCAAATATTTAGTGTAGCTGTGACTAGTTTCAAAAGTATAAATCCTAGCAGTAGTTCTCCTAGAAAATTTTCCATATACAGGTAAAAGCATAACAATCATTAGAAGGTGCAGTAGTCAAAAGGTCTCTGACAAACAAAGCATCTACGCCAGCACAGAGCAGCTTAATTTATAAAATATTCTCGCCTCACAGGAAAGAGATGCTGACTATAATGCGCCCCAAAATATCTTTTTTTTACAACATCAGAGGTCTTTTGGAATATGTGTAGCCCTGGATGTCCTGTTAACCATGTCTCTTTTAAAGTATGTTCATTTTACCAAAACAGTCTAGTCTGAAATTAACCATGGGTAAACCAATGAGTTCCATAACATCTAGCAACAGTTTGCTGGTTAAACTGCCATTTTTGGCCAGTAAGTATTTTGCAGGATCCAGTGAACATTATTTGTAGACAGGATTTTCCTCAGCTTCAGTGAAAAAAAATAAAGAACAGTTGCTACCATGTCACTGAAACTTTAATCTTTATGGCTGTTTCAATCTTCTATCCCTGGCTCTAGGAATTATTTATTTAAGAAATTTTATATGGCCATTCAACTCAGTGACTCCTGATTATAAGATTTGCCTAGAAACATGGCTGGAAAAGAACAAGAAAGAATTCTGTTGGACTCAGCTTAATAAGCATTAGAGGAAATGCTGAAGCGCTATTTCAAATATTTGACAAGTAATTTTGCATTTAGAAGTTGAACTTATTTATAAGCGATTAAAAGCCACTAACCTTGGAATTCTTCTACCTCAGCTTTTGGTTTCAGTTAAGACAACACCAATCTTTTCAAGCTGGCAAGGCAGTTTGACCTTATGTTTTGCTTACATAATGGTTTCAAGTCTTATTGTTAGTATAAGAATCTCTCTTACAAGTTGGGCTGTTTCTGTCTGAAAGACAATCAGAAACAATGTTTTTCATGACAAAGCATTCTTTCCAAAAAGGGTTGAAGTTCCCTAAAAACAATTTGGCCCATGATGTGATCCAGAAACTATTATTTAATAATTATCTAGACATAGCCACAAGGTGGCTTGGTTTATTGCGTACAAGCAGTCAGAATTCTCTACAGAGCCATTGTTGATTCTGCAGCTGCCATCTCATGTGGAGGCAGTGGGGAATGCATTGTGGGGTTGCCAAGGAATATGATAAAATCTACTGGTTTAGAAAGTTCTGAAGTAGAATATTGTAAGATGGTTCTCCAGGTGATGACTCCTTCTTGGAACCTTTCCTCAATCTAATCCAATGTTTCTATGATTGGCTGAGGAATTCTGGGAGTAGAAGTCCACACAGCTTAAAGTTGCCAATGTTGAGAAACATTGCTCTAACCTAACAAATATTAAAATTAAACATCATGTCTCACACACACACACTATCCTCTTGCTGCTTATTGCACTATCCAAAAATTGGGGATTCTAGTTTGGAATTTAACAATTTATTAAAAATGGGGAAAGCGGCTGCAGCAAATGAATATAGGTAGTCAGTTTCCATGAATGTTTTTCTAGCTCATATATTTTGAAGTAGATAAAATGTGTAGTTTTTCATAATATATACCCAAGATGATCTTCTCTTCAAATTCTATTTTTCTCTTTACTTGTAATCTTGTGTATATTGGGATTGCTGTCAGGCACATCAAGAAGAGAAATGATAGATGGAAAATTTGCTCCACAGCATACAGTTGAGTAGGCTATACAGTTTTTATCATGCTGTGTTCTCATCCTAAATCACATTCTTGACTAGCTAAAGTGATATTTTCTTCCTTTCCTTACTCTGACTTGATTATTCTTGCGTTGTTATTCCTATCAAGTTAAAGTCTCTTTTGAGTCATATGTTGACTCCTGGTGACCACAGGGACACTGTCACATAATTTTCCTGGCAGCAGTACAGTACAAAACTCATCTGTTGTTGCCATCTTCTGTGATTTTTGTTTAATAAGTTAGCTTTATTGTTTGTTTGTTTGTTTGTTAAACAAATTTATATAGCCATCTAATTCACATAAAGGTAACTTGGGGTAGTTTAAAGGTAAAGGTTCCCCTCGCACCTACGTGCTAGTTGTTTCCAGCTCTGGGGGACAGTGCTCATTTCCGTTACAAAGCCGAAGAGCCAGCGCTGTCTGAAGATGTCTCATGGTCATGTGGCCAGCATGACTAAATGCCCTACTGTGAAAACTGCACTGGTTGCCAGTATTTATTTATTTTATTAATCAAATAAACATTACCCATCTTAGTATCCAAGTAATTCTGGGCAGTTAACAAATACAAACAATAAAACCATATAAAAGGCATATAATTCGAAGAATAAAATAGGCACAAAGTTAAAAGACAAATTAGAAACACAGGACTACCCTCAAATCACCAGCCAAACCCACCGTTGTGTGCCACTCTTCAATCCCTATGCCAGTTGGCAAAGCTAGATCTTCACATTCTTCTAGAAGGACCCAAAGAATGGGAGCAAATCTCACCTCCAGGAGCAGGATGTTCTATAGGGCAGAGGCAACAGCAGAGAAGGCTCTTTTCCTTGACCTCATCTATGTTTCCAGATGGAATTCAAGATGCTGATTATGACCTATAAAGCCTTACATTGCATAAGGCCAAATGATTTGAGAGATCATCTTTCTCCTGTGGTTTCTGCCTGATCAGTATCTGGTGGCAGTTAGCACACTTGGGATTCCTTTAATTAAACAGTGCCATCCCAGGAAACATGCCTTCTCTGTCATAGTGCTTGCCCTCTGGAATGAGATCTCTCTTGAAATTCTTATGGCTGTACTGTGTTGGCATTTCAAAATGCTTCAAATTGGTGGTTTACTCTGGAGACCTTGGATTAAGATGGATGGAGCCTCTTGTTAGATGTGTTTTGTCTATGTTTTTGCATAGAGTGACAGATTTTGTTTTGTATTTTGTTATTGTGGTTTATTATATTGTAAGCTACCCAACTCGCTTTGTAGTTTATTATATTGTAAGCTACCAAACTCGCTTTGGAGTCAATCAGTGCCTGAAATTAATAGAATAAGAAATAATAAAAAGGAATAAAATAACTTTCCAAATATCACCTTTTCGGAGAGATTCTCCATAACTATTGCTTTTAAATTTATGAGCTAGACTTTGTTTATGAAAAAAAAGATAAATTGTCACTACCAGTTAGTGTATTTTCATTTTTTTTTGTTTTTAACTTTACAAAATTAGCAGTAACATATGTAAAAAGTTATTAATATTTCCCATATGATTTCAGAGTGATCTTTCCCATTGATAAAATTAAAAACTTATTGTATTGTTAAGTCATCACCACATATGGCAAATTATATTCATTTATATATAATACACAATGCAGTTTGAAATCTTGGGTATATGAAGTTTCCACCATCCCGTTTTGTTACAGAGTGATTCCTTTCCCTCACAAGCCCACAATACCTTATTATTTTTTACAAAATAAGCTGCAGACAACTTTCATACTGTTTCCTGTAATTTTCAGTTCATGTCATCCATAAAAGGTGCTGTGGATTATTTCAGCAACAGCACAAAATAAACATATATTATGTGCTACAAAGCCGAAGGAGAGAAGAAAAGTACTAAAGAAAAAAAAGCACTAAAGAAGGGAAAAGAAAAAAATGATTTTCTGGGATATATTGTAGACTCCTCCTCTCCCTTTTTTATACTGTAATAATTATTTGTCCAAACACAATCTTAAGAAAAAAAAGTGTGCTAACAAAGGAAACTTCCTCAGCATTCCTTAATTGTGAATCTAAACAGCTGCCATCTTTTCCTTTGATCGCAAGAACAGATTTGTTCAATCATAGAGCAGATCAGCCAGCAGCCCCCACACCCACCCAATTTTTCCTTGCTCTCCCCAAATCTGTTTAGAGGTTAGAGAATGAGATACAGGAAGTACAGAGAAAGATAGAATAAGGGAAGTCCTGTTGCAGGATGAAAAATCAATTTGCATTGCTTTGATGTAATTTTCAATTCCAGCATCCTGTTTCCAAAAATGGATACCAGATGTCTATGGGAAACTCACAAGCAGGACAGGAACAATCAGTTCTCTCTTTCTTCACCCAGCAATTAGCACCAATGGCATAGCAATTCTAAAGATGAAAGTTCAATATGGCTTACACAGTAATAGTGATGAACTTGATTTATTTATTTAGTTTAATTTACGTATGGCAAACTATTATCTTGGATATAATGTTTTATTTTGGCTAATTGAAGGAAACAAATCTAAATGTTATAAATAAATAAATATGCAACAGGTTTTAACCTGATATGTATGTATGTATGTATGTATGTATGTACGTACGTACACACACACACACACACACATACAAAATTAATAACAACATAATACATTATGCTATTATTTAAAATATCCTGGCAAAACATTATAATGTGTATTATAAAATGTATTATGAAAAGATTTGTGTTTGAGGGGCTGCTGCAAAGAAGAGGGAGTCACTTTACTTTCCAAAGCACCAAAAGGCAACATAAAAACATTGGATAGAAACTAATGAAGGAGGGAAGCAACCTGGAGGAACTAAGGAGAAACTTCCTAACAGTGAGAACAATTACCTAGTGGAACGGCTTGACTTCAGAAATTGTGGGCACTCCATCATTGGAGGCTTTTAAGAAGAGACTGGGCAGCCATTTGTCTGAAATGGTACAGGGTCTTGTGCTAGAGCAGGAGGGTGGACTAGAAGACCACTTAAGGTCCCTTCCAGCTATATTCTGATTAGATTAGTATTAGTAAAATGCAATATTGGCTTTTTAAAATGCTTCTGAAAATTAGTTATTTTATAATATAATTACTTCGCCTCTACAGTCCAGAGCAGATAACAACTAAAATACTGGAAAGCAATGGAAAACTCTTACTCTCCAAGGCTATCTACTTGCTCTTTGTTATATTTCCAACCAGCTACACGTGCACAAAACATCCTTGGAGAAAGAATAGCTGCTGAAATTTCTTTTCCTGTAATATTTCACCTACAGCAAAGTTTTCAACTTTCAGCTGTGAAATCCACTATATTTTAGGATAATAAAGATTAGATGTGCTGTCCCACACAAATAAAAAAAAAGTCATATTAAGAGTCAACCATCTAAATAAAGAATGCATGGTTCAAAACAAAAAAAAACATTTGTACATCTAAATAACTCTTGGACAGAATGCTCAACCACAGATATAGACAAGCAAATTCCCTGGGTGTAAGGCTTGTACCGAGGAGGATCCCATGGAAATTACAAATAAGCAGAGACTGAACACGTCTTGTATCTCCTTTTTTTATGTTTCCAGTATAATCTGTTGTCTGCTAATCATGCATATTGCTTTCAGATTATGGCTGCAAAACTCCAAATGGCCACTAAATGGCATGAACTATACGTATATAGTACAAGTAGTCCTTGACTTTCAACAGTAACAGAGCCTGCCTATTATGTCATAAGTCATGGTAGTCTTAAAGCAGGTCACCCAAGTGACTGACCCAATTTTATAACTTTTTTTGCATCAGTTGTAAAGCAAATGCTGCAGTCATAAAGCAAATCCATGGTTTACTATAAGGTGTGCTTTTGCCGAAAACCAGAAGTAAATGCTAGTTTTCAGCAAAAACATTGTAAAACTAAGTGCCTGACATGCAGTCATGTGAGGGGGGGGAGGGGATAGGCAGCCATCAGAACTTCAGAATTGGATCTTAAGTACCTTTGGGGCAGGTGGGTCTGTGTAACTTTGAATGGTTGCTAAGCAACCAGTTGTAATTTGAGGACTACTTTTACTGTACTACTTTATTTTTGTTCCGCCATTCAGGGTTCATTACGAGTTTTGCAGTCCAGATCTGGTAGTTCTAATGATGCAGGGTCTGTTGTGTGAATGAGCCTTTACATCAAAGGGCATGCGTGCATGCACACAGAACCCAAAATGGAAATAGAGACAGGATAACTGTTAAGTAAATATTTTATTCTTATATTTTTAGCATATCCTTCCTTTAAAGAGATTAAGGGTTCCTCTGTTCAATTTGTTATTCTCATAAAAAACTCATGAGGTAAGTTTGCTGAGCGAAAAAAAATAGAAATGAAATGATAATTTGTGACCTTCATGACTGTGACTAATGTTGGATTCTATTCTAACTACTAATCAACAGCGTCCTTTCTATATAAGTGGACACTGACTTCACCTCAATTTCTCCATTGCTTTGTTCTGTGTGCTTATTCTTATAGTAAGATTTTAATTTCTTTTTATTGGCTATTTCATTTATTGTTGTGTGCTGCCCAGAGTCACCTTTGGGAGAAGATGAGTCACCATATAAATTTGATTAATAAATAATATTATTTTCAATCTTTTCTTTTCCTCTGTTCAGCTCTACTTACAATTGCATACACACAGCCTTTAAAACGAATGTGTTGCTTTCAACCATTATCATTTTTGAAGCAATAGAGTGAACAGACTCTAAAAAGTGGATTGGTAATACCCAGATGGTTATTCAGAAGAGACTGCACATTACAGATTGCAGTCCAAGAGCAAGCAGGAGGATGCTGATTTATGACAGATCGATATTGCTCGGTATATTCCCCAGACTTTTTAATTTAGATGCTTTTAAAATGTCAGGTCTGATTGTTTTTGGCATTGCCTTTTTTCATGCAAACTGTTTTCCTGGATCTTATCAGCTAATGTAAACTGCACTGGAAATGTGGAATTGAAAGACAGTTTCAACAGAAAGGCAGTGTTTCAACAAAAACTTAAACTGTGCTTAATGTGGTTCTGATCCTGCAAAGAGCGGCTTACTAGTCATTGCAGATCCATTGTAGAAAAACAACAGTAAATCACATGATATTCAGGATAGACTTTATGACACATATTTCCCCAGTTATTTCTGAGTTCTGGAAGATCAATCATCATGCACTTGGAAAAGAGATAAGGTTTCAATCATGAATTTATTAAATAAGAAATTTTCAAAACCTGGTGTCTGGTGTGGCTAAAATAACATCCCCTATTGAATACATACATACATGCATGCATATACTTTGAATTAATGGATTTCAAATATAATAAAAATAATTCCTATTGCATTTGTCACTATGCAGGTAATGTGAAATGAGGCATTTTGGCTGACACATTCTGATTTAACCAACAATTTATAAATAATAGAATGCCTCCCCCAATCAATAATTAAAATGAAATGAAGAAGGGTGTGTATGTGTATGCGTGTGTATATGTAAGTATATGTAAGTATGTGTATATCAAAGAAGTGTAGTTTGCAGCACCTTGAAGACAAAATATTACAGGCTATTTGAAGGGTTGGAGAACCTGCAGTCCTCCAAGTGTTAATGAACTGCAGCAGTTTTACCCCAGCAGTCCCAATTTATAACAGCCACACTATCCTTCTGGATGTATAATTACTTTTAACATTATTTTTGGTATGTTACTATATTGTGTCAGAAACCAATTTTTTACTTACCAGTTCAGCTCTTGAGAGATAGATAAACATGACCACATTTTATGTAATAACCTGGAGATCTAGGGCATCTTTCTTATTTCTTTTTAGCTGATAAGACTTGTTATAATTTTAGGTTTGGGATTACTTTGCATGTATGCCATGTTGCACATATGTGTATATGATTTCACCAACAGTTTCTGATTTGACTTATACATTTTTGGGAGATCCATAAAATTAAATGTCATATGGAGATCATTCCATGTCAATCGGAATTTTTTTCTAAGCAAAGCTGATCAAAAGGGTTTCTAATATCTCTTTTCTTTCCCTGAAATAGGAAGGTGGAATAGTTTCTAACAGAAGAATCAGAAAGACATATTGTGGAGCAAGCTCCCATTACTTAGATTCTGTAAACAAAAGTGTATGTCACACTATCCTAAGGATATTTGACCTGAAGTGAATCATACAATAGGATTTTAAGATTTATGTGTTTAATTTCTGGCTTTTAAATTAATAATAATTCAAATGTGAAAAATACCTCTTGTTGAGGTAATTGTAGAGTTCCAGCTGCAGACTGAACAGGGGAATACCTGGAAACATATTTACCTATTTCTGAGACTTACACCTTGCTTTTTGTGGAGCTCATGGTTTGAAACATAACACTTCATCCTCCTGTTTTGCCCCAGAATAAGAACCTAGTGAATTAGGTTGGGCTAAGGATGGGTAACTGGCCTCCTCAGTGTTTAGTTTTATTCAAACATATTTGGAGTCTCCTTCAGCCCCCAGGTATTTGACTGGTTTAAACAGAGTTGACATATTCTTAAAGGGCCACTTTCCCTTTTAAATGTGTAACAGTATGACTATACCTCTCTCATAATAATTAAAATTAGTCTGAAAAGTTAAGATAAAACTAAAGGGAAACCTTAGGCTCTTAACAGATTTACAGATATATTATCACTATACCTGAAAAATATCCGTGATCTCACATGGGTCACAGTTGCTCTCTGAAGGCCTTTGGAAGGGAAATCCAGTCTGCAGAGCAATAACCCCAGCATCTCATCTTGTTCCTGAAAAAGCTGGTTTTAAATAGCTGAAGCAAGTTATACATAGTAAGGAGGAACAAGGAGTGGAAAAAAATGGACGGTGTATCTTTAACCCACAAAGGGTGGAGCAGATTTTGTTCTGAGCTCGCTAACAATGGAAACTTTTTTTTTTAAATGTTTCTCTCCATCAGTCCTGCCAAGCAATAGGAAAAAAAGAAAAAAGAAAGAAAAGAAACTTGTTCCGCTGAGTTCAACCCCAGACAGGCTCACAACTTCCTTCCTGCTTTCCGACCCCCTCCCCTCCCTACTCTCGCTCCCGCACATTCAACACACACTGAAGAAACAGCCAATGACAAGGGTGATGTTGGAAAAGACGAGTAACGATCGCGGCTGCTGAACAGTTGAAAAATAATAGCAGTAATAATAAAGTTACAGATCCAGCCGACAGTAGAATTTGCTCGCTTTTTTCAGTTACGCGCCTCAGGCGGGGACGAGAGAGACGTCTAAACATCTTGACCAAGAGGAAGGTATTATTATTTCTAGAGCAATTTTCAAGTCTGTGCGTCTTCATGGCTAGAGTTTTTTCCGAGGCAATTGGATAGTCAAAGGTGCCAATCTCTCCTGGACAGGTATGATCAACCTCTCCGATTTCACTCTTAAACTTTGCTCATTTCTTCGTGCATCCTAATCCTTGCGTATTTCTCTTTCTTTCCTGAGCTCCAACTCTTGCTTCAAAGCGATCGCCTTTTCTGGAGACGGGGTCGGAGGGAAAAACCAAACAAAACCCCGATTTAGGCTGGGATCAGTAGCGGGCGAGAAATCAGGTTTTACGGGCATGGATCAGTAGTGAAAAACGAGCTTCAAACCGCTCCTACTTCTGAAAAGTGCCAAACTCAAATGGGCAGTGAGCTTTCGTTATTGAGGACTATCAGAAACCGCTTCGTTTGGCGGGGGTGCCTCTGGCAAGCTGTCTTTTTCGGATAAGTTCCACCGGTGCCTGAGTTTAGAATACACACACAGAGAGAGAAACTATCCTGGAAACAAAATATATTCAGCTGTCTTCCGTAGAAAGAGAAGCACTTCAGCCGATTCTTGTTGCAGAGAACAGCGAAAGGAGCCCTGATCTTCGGGTCTCCATAGAGATTGCCATCATTTGTTTCCTCCATATAATATGAGGGCAAGACACGCATCACAGGGTTCAGCTTGCACACAAATACACATAGCCGCGTCCAGCAAGTTTACAAAATATTTATCTCACGCCGCTGCCTTCCCACTTTGATACTGGACACACGATTTTTGCAAACTTAGTTTAATTTTAAGAATCATTCAGGGACAGAGGTCCAGAATTTGCCCAGTTTGCAAGAGTTGAACATGACTGCTACTTCTTCCAGTAGATAAGCCACTGCCCAAATAGAGAGCTACCAGACTTCCTATTTACTAGATCCACAAACAAATTACTTTGTGCACTATTATCTGCACAGAAATGGCAACTGTTGGAATTGTGAGAAAGTGTTATTTAAAACATGAATAAAAGATAAAGACTCCCAAGATAATGAACCTTTTTCAGAAATTCAAGAAAACTTTAAAAATTGATTAAAGTTGAAATATGCATGAAATATGCATGAAACTATAAATATATATAACTATATATATAACTATAAATGCTTGCTATACAATTGTAAAACATTGTCTGGAGGCATATAATTATTGATTATATGCCTCCAGCAATATCATGGAAACCTGTTGAAACAAGCATAGTTTTGGTTCAAAGAACAACTTTACAAACCCAGATGTAGCTGCACAAGATTACTCAATAGGATCAAATCACTGAATTAAAGTGGCAAAATAATCCAGCTGATCACTAAAAAGAAAGGGGCTACTTTTTTTTAGTTCATTCCCAATTAGCGTACTATATAAAAGACCTGGACAAGCCACACCTAGCATTAGAAATATTAAGAGTAACGTTAGCAATGCTATGCCAATGCTATGGATTCTGTAATATTTCTAATTCTGTAATTTTTCTAAGATTTAGTATAATCTTAGCATTTAAAAAAATCTTATATGGTTGATAGTAAATGATATAATATATTGTTACTAGAGGTGGATAAAAAAAATCAAGGAAAGAATATCATATTTATTGTGGCCTACATCCACTGATAAGAAGCCAAATTCAAGAAAATACTGGAGTCCAATTATTTTGATCTTTAAGAGTTAATTATAGCAATGAAGTTATTGTAAGCTGCTGCCTAGAGTCACTCAGGATAGGGAGACAGGAAGCATATAAATTAAACCAACAAACAGATAAATAAATGGAGTAAGGCAATTTCAGTCAGGACCATAGGGCAGGATGAGATGCTATTAAACCCGTTTGTTTTTCCTGTTTAAATTGAATACTATATTAGTTTCTTCATGAAGATACTGATTGGGAATTGAAAAAAAACAATATAAACTGGAAATGTTAAATACTGTTCTAGCACCTTTACCTTATTTAGAATAATCTTCCACTATAGCCAGCATAACAGCCATTAAGATATAAAAATAAAAACTTAAAAAGTACACATTTCCATATCTACCTTGACCACCAAAGGTAGAGAACATGATTTTTCATGTTTCTGATAAAAATGTATTCTGACCCATGTATTTATCAAATGTCCTTCCAAATGTCTATGGAGATTCTCAGTCATTCAGGTCATGGTTATCCCAAAGATGCATTTTCAAGAGGGGACTGGACTTTCTTTAAAGACATTTTGCTTCTCACCCAAGAAGCTTATTCAGCTTTGACTGGATGGTGGGGAATGGAAGGATTTATATTCCTTGCAGACAGCTGGACAGAATGAAAATGACTAGCTGTCTGCAAGGAATATAAATCCTTCCATTCCTCACCATCCCCATCATCCCCACCAGTCATAGTTGAAGAAGCTTCTTAGATCAGAAGTGAAATGTCTTCAAAGAAAAACAAGGCAGTCCACTCACCTCTTGAAAAAGCACCTTTGGGAGTCCTCTTTCAAGTACTACAGGGCTCTTGGTTGAAAAACTCAGTGTGGATTAGAAGATAAAGTAATAACGATAGTATATTTTACACATTATGTAGTTTTATTTAATCAAACATGATCTCCCAAAGTTATCAGGTTCCTTACTCTCATTATGGTTTATTCTTGCCATAATTTTTGGTGTACACATTATATAATTCTACTTCAGTTTCAACAGCATAGAAACTTAAATATTCAAAGCAGAGTAAATAATTAGGCAAACCTATTAGGAAATAAAAAAATCTACACTTTATTCTTGTATGCAGGTAGATGGATAAATTCCAAAGATTCATACAGAAGACTAGCACATGGAATGACAGATAAACAATTACATTTGCCACAGCATGAAGGGCAGAATCAAAATGCTTACTATATAACTGATACAAAAATAAGAGGTGCAGTTTCATTTGGAGAAGCAGTACTACACAGATGCATATTATGCATAAGATTATAAATATGTCTATACTACCGTACTACAATACACAAATAGCATAGCACACATATAAATACACACTTAAATATGTAATATTAATAAAACTATATATCCTTACAGCAGGAAATAATTATAGTGTTGTCTCAGATTTTAGAAATAAATCCCACTCAGTTCAGTAGAATTTATTCTAATACAGGTAGTTGTTGACTTGCAAATAATTGAGCATGGAATTACTATTGTAAATCATGCCAGTCATTACATGAGTCATCATGTGACCATGCCTGATTTTACAACCTTTTTTGCAGTAGTCGTTAAGTGAACTTAACGCAAATTCTGTAGCTGTTAAGTGAAAACTACAGTCATTAGGAAATCCTTTGTCTGCAATGGATGTTTTTTTTTGCTGGAAACAAAGTAAACACCTATTTCAGGCGGTCATGTGACTTCAGTACACTTCAGATGGCCATAAATGCAGGCCAGGCGCTGGGTGTCCAAAATACAATCACGTGACCCTGGAGGGAGCCCAAATGTGCCAGGTCGTAAGTATTCTAACTTTGATAGTAAGTCAAAGGCTACCTGTATAATCCTAACAACTTCAGTAAAGAGACAATTTACTGACAGTTTCAAAAATCAGTTAACCCAACAAGACAGTAATGTGTCAGAAAGTCTGGCTTTCAAGCTGATTCCAATTTCTATCACACTCCATCAGTATGGCTACCAGGAATGATGGGAGATGGTGCAATAATAGCAAGAAAGCTACACATTTTGTAGCTTCCCATTAGGCAATACTGTATGATGAATAAAAATGAGCACAGGTACAGTTTAAAGTGGTGTAATAAGAAATTAAGTAAAAGAGCAAAGTGTTGCTGCACAATACTGTTCCACCACAGAAAAAAATGAAGTCAGAGGAAAAGCTACAGCTCTGCTTCCTTTAGCCTTGTGGTGGCTTCTGACTGTATGTTTCAAATATTTATGAATACTATTGTTTTAATTATGTTATTTTAATTTTAGTTTACTCAAATTCAATTTCTAGAGCATATAATGATGAGCCTTCCAGCATTCCTTCTCATAACTTCCCAAGCCAGCATTTAAGGCCTTCCATCATTCCTTTCTGTAGTTACTTTTGTTTTAAAAAGAAAAAAAATCTGTGTAGTGAGTTTTGGTTTTCCTGAATCCCATTATTTCTCCCTCCCCATTCCCAAGAGAAAACCCACATTTAGTCCTGACTTACTCCTTTATTTTCATGGAACATCTTCTGATACTTGGCTACTTTCTTCCTATCTGTTGTTTTCTTTCTGACATGGCCAGAATGTGGGTGATTGGTAACACTAGCTACTAATTTACGATAATATAGCATCTCAAGCTTTTCCATTTCTTGACCATTTCAGTGTCTTCTTGGGGCTTTGCCTGAGAAGCAGAACTTGTAGCTTTAGCAGTACTTCTATCCTCTTATGAAACAAATCTGAATTTAAGGCCAACTTAAAGAGACCAAGAAGACCAATCTTCTTGCCATTAAGCTTTTTTTGATGATAGGCAATATTGATTGTGAGATCGAATTTGGGTCAGTCACCGGGACCAGAGATTTACTCTTCCAAACTTTGGGACTCATGCTGGAGCCCATCTTCAGGGAATTATAGGAACCCAGGGCTTGGCAGCACAAAGAAACGACAGCCAATCGCCAGCCAATAACATACCAATCAGCCAATAGGAAGGCAGCACATAAACATGGCTCACAGAACAGCCCAAAATATTCCAGTAAAGAGAAATTCCCTGAAGATGGGCTCCACATTGAATCCAAAAGCTTGGAACAGTAAATCTCAGGTTGACTCACCCAAGTTTAATTTCGCATCACTACCCTGGGACATGTATATTTGCTTTTAATATTGATTGTGATTGCTGAGATTTATTTATTTTTTTGCACACATTTAGAGGCATTATTCTAATTCACCTATCACTTTTGCTATTTGCTTATTTAATCAACTGGAAAATTAAGCCTTGGCTTCTAATTTATGTTGCCATAGCCTTTACAGGCCTGTTCTCTCTCTCTTTTCTTCCTCCTGTCATTCCTTTAACTATAGAAAACGTTAACAAGCTTATTTATATGGATGTAAAACAGCTTACTTCAAGGTTGATAAGGTTCTCGTTTTGTGGCCAAGGGTTGCTTTAGCACTCTGGGGAAAGTTAGAATATTTCACCAAAGCGGGTGGGGTCACGCTTCCAAAACGTGATGTTTTTCTCAACGTTAAAGCGACGAGAAACTGTACTGTCACGTTTTAGCAGGCATGATCAAACGGGTCTGTCTGCTTCCTAAAGCAAGGGTCTCCAACCTTGGCAACTTTAAGCCTGGCGGACTTCAACTCCCAGAATGTCCCAGCCAGCAGCGGCTTAAAGTTGCCAAGGTTGAAGAGCCCTGGGTCCTTGGGGCAATCCGGGGATCATAGAGTTTCGATCCTTGCTGTACTACTCACATAAAGGATCCTTCTTTATTATCCGCGCATTCTGGGACTGAAACTTGACACTGAAAGTTAGAATCTGGATTATGTAAAGATTCAGGTTAATATGCTATTGCTTTGATCAACGTATAATGAACTTTTTAAAAGAGGCGGAGCTGGACTCTGCTGAACCTTTGCGGCTAAAGTCACGTCTTTCTCGCAGCCGGGCTCCCGAGGCGAGAGCTTTGCAGCCATTGGCCGAACTCTTGTCTCCCGCAGCCAATTGGCAGGGCCGGTTCGATCTGTCTCTGTTTTCGCGCGCTCACTGTCGCGACTCTCTCCCCTCCCCTCTCTCTTCTCTTTCCATCCAGTTCGCGTGTTTATGGAGCTGTGGACCGGGGTCCGCTCATCGCCCCTACGCGTCTCCCGTTCCCTGGGCAATGCTGCAGCCGCTGCCGCCGCCGCCGCCCCCTCCTAAGAGGACGTGGGCTGTTCGGCAGAAACTGACCTGGGTGAAGGAGGAGGAGGAGGAGGAAGCGGAGCCTGTCCCCCGGCGGCTGGACCCATTACTATGGCCGTGTTTTGCTATGCGCTCAACAGCCTAGTGATCATGAAGAAGAGCGGCGAGGAAGAGGAGAAGAGCCGGGGCTGCAGAGGAGGCAGGAGCAAGACCCCGCCTGCCACGCGCAGACACGGGCCACCTGGAGTCGTCCGGGGAAGCGAGAGGCATAGCAGCTATTGCCCTTTGCCTCTGGGCGGCAGCGGCAGTTCCAGCGGTTCCCCCACTGCATTCCTCTTCCCTCCAGCCGAGCCGCCGCGGGCCACGGAGGTGGCTCCCGTTCTCAAGTCCCCTCGAGAGCTCAGCAGCCCTCTCTGGACGAGCCCCCAGAGCCGCTCTCCTTCGCCCGGCTGGAAAGAAGCTTGCGGGACGTCGCGGGTCCTTCAGCGGGAGCTGCAGAATGTGCAGGTGGTTGAGAAAGTGGGGCTGTTCGAGGCGCACATCCAGGCGCACAGTTCGGGGGGCGCCGCTTTCCCCCTAAAGAGTCCCCGCTTGCCCAGGAGAAAGTCGCCTGCTTCCCCAAGCCGACCTCGCCCCTTGCAGCTGGTGGAGGATACCCCGTCGAGGCAACGAGAGATTGAGGAGGGAATCAAGGAACTCGATAAACTCTGGTTCCGACTGGAAACCACAGGGAAGGCGTTAGAGAAGGAGGCAGAGAAGGGTTCTGGGGACACCTATCTATTACAGGTGGCGGGCAAGGAAGGTGCGTCTCCCTCTACTGAGGGAGAAAACGGAGAGCAGGGCCCAAGGCACTGGGCCAAAGAGACCTTTGGAGCACAAGATTTGGAAGAGGTGGGGAGCAGGAGCCAAACTGGGATGTGGAGGTCAGATCCAATGATTAAAGGATGTGCATTGTTGAAAGGGCCCAATTCTAACCAGATGGGGAGGGTGAATGGGATTTCCAGGGCACAGGAGGCCAGGCAGACGGAAAGGGGACAATGGCCTATTGGGAGGCAGGGCTTTGAGGTGAGAGGTGAGCCCCTGGAAGAAAAAGACTCCAAAGAGGTGGAGAGCAGGAGAAGCTGTGAGGAAACTCGGGGCTCTGATGAAATGAGGATCATTATGCAGCCAGATGAAGGCGAGGCACAACTTTTGGAGGGGTCAAGCAAGGTGAGCAGTTGCTGTGAGAATCAAAGCTTCATAGAACTTGAGCTCTGGAGGAGGGACTTTTCTGGAGGGCAGGGCTCAGGAGCAATAGAGATGCCCCTTGGAGAGCTGCTCCCTCCAGGAGACCCGCCTTGCCTTGCCAGAACTGACAGCAAGGAAGGTAGTAGCAGCCTGTTCGCTTTGACATTCTCTGAGAAACAGTCTCGGACTGAGATTATGGCTGAAGCCCATGCTGTTGGGCTGCAGGAACAGCAGCTTCCGTCAGGGACCTCTGCAGCTTTATCACAACCGAGGCCTTCCCTAGTGGAAGTGGGGAGCTGCTGTGGAGGTGCAACCATTCCTGCTGTTATTGTGACAGACCTGGATGCTCAGGAGGAAGATAAAACAGGAGCAGCTCCCCCAAAGGACCTGCCAATCAGGAAGCTGTCTTCTTCCTCAGCTTCTTCCACTGGCTTTTCCTCATCCTGGGAAGAGTCTGAAGAAGATATCTCCAGTGATCCTGAGCGATCCTTGGACCAGAGTCCAGCCTTCCTGCAGACCCTGGATAAACCTAGAGTGGTAAGTTCTGAGTAAGTGATGTCTCAAATGATTAGGGAGCCAGGTATCTTCTCAAGGTGATAACATTTCTTTGAGCATCTTTAATGGAGATAGAGTACCTTTAACATTTTTTTAAGGAATGGTCTTTTAAAAATGAGTTTCTGTGATATTAACTTTCCTTGCTTTTTAGTTGTTCTGCTGATCTTACTTTATTAAAAAGGAAAAAGAGTCTGCAAACTGAGCCATAAAATTTGTATCTCCATTCCAGGTGACTTTAAGGGACCTTTCCATCAATTATGGAATCCAGAAATTGGCATGGAATTTATTGGTGGGGAGAACTACAGCATAATTAAATTATGGACCCAGTGGGATTTATTCCTAAATAAGTGTTTAATAGACCTAAACAGAATCATAAACTTCAAACGCACTCCAGAGATCATCAAGATTCACCCCCACCCATTGTAGAATCTGTTAAAGAAAATTAACTAATCATTATTTAAATTACTAAAGTTAAAGAATTACTGATCTAAATCAAAATTCCTTGACATTCTTGACCTAATTCTTCCAAACAAGCATGCATGCTAACTGGTCTAACAGAGCATAGCATTACGCAAGCAAAAATATCATTTAAAAAATTCACATGTACTGCAGAAGTCCATTTGGACATTAGATACCTACTTCCATTGTCATTATCTGTACATAAGTCGGATGGCTTATTTGAAGACTAAGATTGCAATGTAGATTTCCATTTGAAGAACAAATTAGGAATAGGGAAAAGAGTGATTTAAACCTACTGTCAGTATACAATAGTGGCTTTGTATTAATCTCATTACAGTGCTGAAAGGACAGATGAGATGGTGCAATATTGTTTGCAATGAGTGTGATGGTTTTGAAACTCGTGTAGGCCTATAATTGTTGTAGGTTCAGCTTTTTATAATCAAATACCACATGGATTGAAAAAAAAATGAGGACAGATAATCGTATTAGCAATTTGAATTTTAAGGCCTTGCTTGGAGCAGAGAGTTTCAGCTGTTAACATTTATCCCAAATGAATGGGAAGAATGACTTATTCGTCACTTTTTTAAAAGTTGCCAATTTGCCACACAATTTTATTTCATAATTGAGAAATGTATCAGCTGTTATTAATTGTGGGTGTTTCATGCTGTAACTCTGAAATAAAAAGTCAGAACAAGTGTCAGGCATTATCCAGTTCTTTTAGCTGTGGCTTTTTATGAATGGTTATAAGTAGCATATAACTTGGACATCTTGTGATGTAAGTCATCTAATAAGTAGAGGAAATGATGATGATGCTAACTTTTTTCATTCTGAAATATGTATATATGTCTAAAGCAACATCAATATACAGTGGTTAGCTAACATCCAGTGTTTTGCAGTATGGGACAAAGAAATACATATAGTCACATTCAGTGTCACAAAGTAAAATATATATGTATAGGGAAACTTAAGTCTTCAAAGCTATCTGAGCCTGCTACACATGCGCATTGTATGATTTCAATCTTTGTGTATTTTACGTCATTGCAGGGGTTTTTTTTTTCAAATGAGGGGGGGAAGCCTGTCAAGCCCAAAATTGACATATGTGTAGCCATTTTAGTTACGTTTAGTATATATTCTTTTTCTTACTTTCTCTTTGGTGGTCATGGGGGAAGGGTTTGGGGTTTGCCACATATATACCAATTCATCTGAAACTCATCACGTTGGAGAAAGCTATGTTGTAGTTTGTTTCTAGTGTGTGTTGATAGGCAAATCATACTAATTTAGCTAACACGCCCATTAAGATAATCTTATATATGTTCTCCCTTATTGGCAATCTTTATTTGAACAGACAGTCTATAATTCCTTATTAAGCTATTTTCTCTACTATTGGTGTGTTGTTTTAAATTTATTTTACAGTACTGAATGTTAACATTTAACTCTGATTTATTCCCTTGCTTTTCTAGTCATAATCAAACATTCTTATGTGCAGAAAATATGCTCTAATATCCTCAACCTGCTTCCTGATTTCTGGTTTGTACCAGGAGCATATAGTATATAAATAAAATGGACAGGTTTTCAAAATACACATTGTCAAAATTCAACTTCTGAAACAGCTTCCTGGATTTCTGATTTGAGCATAACTCAGTACATCAGATTTTCACTTTAATATATTTCCAATTCCTACTACAAATAAACCAAAATATTGTCTCTGTGCTCACAATTAATGGATACACAGTTAATGGATTACACATTATACTTAACCATAATACCCATCATTTATCATACTAAATACATGATCTTGTGACTTAATTTGTGTGAACTACAAAGGTAGGCATTATTGTCAAGGTAGAAGCTACTTTTCTTAGGCATATAATTCCCTAGTTTATACCGTTAAATTTATATTCCGGATGCTTTACTAAGAGCATGATCAGATGAGGATATATTTAATATTTTTAAGATCCCACAGACTTCTTATTTCTGTTGTGAAGATACTGTAATTCATCATTTGGTATTTTGGGGAAATTGCATAATATATATCTGAGACAACATGTTAACAAAATATAGTTACCTCACAGCTTCAGGAAATTCCTGTTGCAAGCATACGAACATACTGTGAAAGCATGTGAGATTTCCCCAAATATATATCAGAAATTTGCTAATATCATTTTTCATCTGGTCAGATATTAGCCTGTCAATATGTGGTAGAATATACCACATTTGAGATTTGCCACTTTTTTGCAGCTTATAGAATGAAATCAAAGTAGAAGATTTTTCTAAAAAAATTTCAGAGGGAAGAATCTAGTCATTATTTTATGGGTAAGAGAAAAAAGCTAAGTAAATTAGACAATTGAACATTTTAAAATACAAATACAGGGGGGATATTGGATTGCATACTCCTTGATACCTCTATTTCTTAGGGCAGAGCATCACCCACTTATTACAAGAGTTAATGGCTGGGTTCACACTTCTAACTAAGCCATAACTAATTTACACGGTTTCTTGGTTTTAGTTTAGAGTGCTTTGTAAATCTAGCATTTAAAGTTTGCTATAAACTATTATTTATGGTTCAGTACATATTCAGTATATATTGAAAGATTATCCACTTGTGATTGATTCTGTAAACCATGGTTAACCATTTAACCATGGTTAAATCATAACACAACATAATATTTGAAATCTGGTGAGAGGAAAATAGATTATTAAGATTGCTCTGAGAAAGAAGCTTTCTAATGGGCTTGTTAGATTAGAATCCAACCTGACAATCTATGATATCATGAATAGTGTAAGAATTTCTTTTTTATACAGTGATTGTAGCAAGGGATATTGTTCAAAATTTAATCTCTAAAAGGTACTATGGAGTTGAAGAAGTGCAGCTAGTTAAGCAGACAAATATTGTACTTGTGCTCCTTTACAGCTTGAAGCACGTTTTAGAGATTGAATCCATGTGCTCTGCAATAGTATTAAACAAGTTTTTCCTAAAGTGGAAAAAGTTCTGGTTATGCTGAGAGTATAATTTCTACAGTTCCTATACAGAATAGCTAACAGGTAGCTGAGAATTCTGAATACTGCCATTCGAACACACCTGGAAAGTGCCAGACTGAAGAAAGCTTAAAGTTACGGGGAAGTTAAACTTGCAATCTAATCCATTCAGCTAATCCCATCCAGTCTTTTTATATGGCTAAGCATAATATCTGAGACATAGTTTTGATGATGTTTTGATGATAGTTTGATATACATTCCCCAAATCTTGCTGACTAGCTATATTCTGCAGCTATATTTTAATGCTTGAAAAATCAGGAATGTTTCCAAGCAAACCAATCTTATGTCTGAATGTATGAAAACACAAAGTATAAAAGGGACTGAAAATTGTTCCGATTTTACATCAGTATTCTGCCCCCTTTGCCGATTCAGTATAAAGAATCTTTAATATATTCATCAGTATTTTCATGATTAAGAAGCTACCTGATTAATTATCTTCTAGAAATAATTTCACGCATCCAGATCCTGAGAACAATTTATACGTTATAGTCTATATAGAAATATAGTGATCTCCCAATTGGACTATTGCAACGCACTCTACATGATGGTGCAGAGTACAGTAGCACAAGCCATATTGGGTGCCCAAAGAAGGGCACATATAACACTTTTCAAATTGCACTGGATACTAGTTTGTTTCCAGATCCAGTTCAAGGTGTTGGTCATCACCTATAAAGCCCTACATGGGACAGGAAAGCCCCCAATCTCTTGGCCTTCTGCAAAGGGTCTAAACTTGGCTCTGCAGTCTTACATGGGCACAGAGGACAATGTAATCATGCGGTTGGCTAGTCCCCCGAGAGCATCCCCATCTGTTATTCTCCAACATTAATTGGCCATTTTAGGATTTTTTTCCCCTTTTGATATTTAATTGTCATTTTATCATTTAAAATTTTTAACCCTAATTCCATTTTTAATTTTAATGTTAATTTTATACTTTTTTATTTATCGGTTATATTATATTTCACATTGCCCAGAGTTTCTCTTTGAGGGATCTAGGCAGTTTAGAAATATGAAATAAAAATAAATGCATAAACAAATATAAACTAACCAAACAATGTCTTTTTAAAATTTCTACTTTATTGTTTCCAATTAGCTTTTTTAAAACTAATGTGTCCAAATATAACCTTTGCTTTGTAATTTTCCCCTATAATCAGCACATGTACTAAAACTTTTATTCAGTGTAGGAATGAAATATTTGTGTTTTTGTTACTCAACTGAACGTCCTAATAAGGACATAGAATAAATGATGACTTAAAGTAGGATACACCTTATTGAAATACTCATAACTGAAGGCTCTGGTGATCATCCTTTTCTTAATCAACACCGAATGATGAGGAAATCTTTCAGAAACATCTGCTTGTCTATTGTAACTCATTTTTTGTGGGTAAGTTTCTGCATTGATGTCTCAACACAATATTACTTCAATATGTTTTTCAATCCATATTTCCTTTTTAAACAAGAAAGTTTTAGATTAAAATTAATATATTTTTATTCTGAAAAAGGAAGACACTCTGAAGCAAGTCCCATCTTACTGTTTTAGTACTGTACCAAAATATACTAAATCACTATCTTTAAAAAGGTTCTGCTTAAATTGCGTACAATACCATATAGATACACTATGTAATTAGTCCTTGTCTAGATAAGAACACCAAGCAACACTATATTCTATGCCAGTAGTGTCTGCAGAGCATTTCAGTTACTTTCAACAAGGCTTCTGTTACTTTCTAATGTCCTGTAATAGGTTAATGTCCTGTAACTCAGTGGTTCTGGTTCACATATCACACTAAGGAATAATAATACTTGTGGTTTTAATTTAATATATTATGTGAATCAGCTGTGGTTTAAGATTAAATATGTTGTACATATTCAGCTTTTTGATGAAACAAATCATAGCTTATTGCTTATTGCAAATTATTATCAGCATATACTTGGAAAGGAGTCAGTTGTAATTTTAACATCATAATTTTGCTATGCATTTTGGGTGAAATTGCAAGACTTTTCATCATTTGACTTAGTGTTGCCTTGGGCCAATGAAGTTTAGTCATTCTTTTGAAGTATGCACATGCTATTTTTCTCTATTCTAGAATCTAGATCACATTCTGTTTTGCACTGAATATTCCTACTTCAGTTAGACAAACTGCCAGCACAGATGTCATTTTGATTCTGTACCTATGAGAGAATCATTTTCAATTCATTCTCATAGACTCACAATTTGTTTTTTCAAAGAAAAAGAATTCAGATTAAAAACAGATTTTGCACAAAAAATCTAATGGATTAGTATAAAAATATTCCAGATATCCATTTGTAAACACAGATATAAAAGAAATGATATAAAGTCAATATATCATAACAACTAATGTATAAACATGGAAAAACTAGAATGTTTACTGAAAAATAGATAAATAGATTAATTTTCACAAGTACCACAGAATGGGATTATTAAAAATTCATAATAAATAAGGGAATAGGCATCATATCTATCGTATACTACATGATGCTCTTAGAAGTTCCATAATTTCAATGCCGTGAGAATTAAGGTTTATTGGCTGAAGCTGTTGATAATAGGCTCTAGAAAAGACCAAAATCCATTTAACAAAGATACTTTATAGAATTACATATCACAAGATATGGTAATGTAAAAAGTTTTAGAAGATTGTGAGCAAGGAAAACAAACATGTCGATAGCTATTTAATATAATAGACAAGAATGGAATATCATATGTTTAAAAGCAGTAAATGTATAAATATAGAATGTCCGAAATAATTAGATGATTGTCATCATTATGCTTTGCAGAAATATCTTACTGACTAGTTTTCAAGTTAGATTTCTGAACTATATGAATGAATGTTGTGATCTATCAGGCTGGTTTTAAGTTCTTACCCCACACAGCATGGAATTCATGGAATGTAACATTACTCTGAAATTTTCAGCTTTCACTTGTTTTTAACAAATCATGTGTAGTTTCAGCTGTTACTAAACTATAGAACTCTGATGAAAAGTCATGTTATGACTTAAATACCTACAGCTTTCTGGGCAGTGTTGGCTCCTAACAATCCACAATGTACACCTGTGTTGTTTATTCTTAGTGTGATGTGTGTCTTTTCTCATTTTGGAAATGAAGCAATTAATAAAACTTTCAGTTTGCTTTGAATTTATGACCATAAATGCATGTTTTTAAAACCTACTCAGTTTTAAGTTCTATTGCAGTGACTCCATTTTTTTTCTTAGTCCTCTTCAGTTGGGAAAAAACATTCATGATTGATCTGAGTCCAAAACTTTCCTAATGAGATAAACAATATCATGTATTTCATACTTCATTCTGTTTTAATTCTATAATCTTTTGTTATAGAAAATGATTGTAGGATACAAGAATCATTAGTCCCTGAAGATGTAATTGTAATGTTGGTCCAGGCTTGTTCTAAAATATTTTTGAGGGGAAGCTTCTCGTACTGTAAATTCAAGGCCCCAAACAAAGCATGCAAGAACTTAGTATCAAGAAATATTTATCATAAGGGTACATGTCAAATGGTTTTTAAAAAATACAGATTCCTGTTTCAAAACTTCTATCTATAATAGAACATGTGTTTTAGGTTAAGCATTACAATTGTTTTAGGTTAAAGCATTACAATCAATATGTTTGTCTTTGAGGGAAGATCCATATATAGCAACATTTCAACAACAGCTTCAGAATTTGCAAGATTTCCCCAGAGACAGTTAAGAATGTTAACTTTCAGTTCAATTACGTATGTGATTTTGAGAGTACGCTTTTGTAAAAACAATGAAAAAAGCCTCTTATGAAATAAGAATATACATTTGTGTCATATAAAACCTATGATAACCCCAGTTGGGAAAATTAATGATATTGATGGCGTATTTTGCTTTTAGTTGTGTTCTCTTTCTTTTCACAATACTGTATACACAGTTTTCCAGTTCTTGTGAGAATAATCTATTCTCTTTTTGGCAAAAAAAGCAAAAGTCCAGCACTTTTAAGGTACTTTTTTCTGATTTTAAATACAATATTTTCATAAGAACACTAAGGAGGATGCCTTTAGAATTAAAAAATGTGGTAAACATGCCTATTTTTGACTGGAAAGTCTATGCATAGTTGCTACCAAAATGTTGCTTTTGCTCAACATAGAAGGCTATTTGGCTTGCTGAGGTTAGTTAGGCTATGAAAGCAAATCTCTCATCTCCAAGCTGGTAACCTCTAGATATACTAAAATTTTAATTTCCAGATTATTTAATATCCAGATTATCAAACCAATATACCTCTTTATGAAGGAAGATTTCCCTAACTTTGAAACATTTAGAAGGTCTATCTTAATAACTGCTAATAGAATCCTAATATAAAAATTGTATTAGAGCAAAGTATCAGTGACCTCCAAAATATTATGACAGCAGATGGATTTGTGGTAAACTATTTGCTACATAGTCACAACAGTTCATGAATGCTGTATTTGTAATAAAAATATTTTGAAAAGTTTTACTGATCTATCACCTTTCAGATCTCTTGGACCCAGGGCTTGTTTAGTTTCTCCAACTGGCACAGTGTGATGGCTCCAGGTGGAATGTAAAGTAGAAAAAAGGGTTATATGTTACTATTTAAATTGCCTCATATCCTAAGGTCAATTACTGAAAAACATTTCTTAGTACTGAAATAGAACAATCACTTCTATATTTCTGCTTCCCAGGACAAGCAAAGGACAAAGCATTCTAAAATTGTTGCCTTCTTTGCCTACTTTGAACAAAAAACACTGTTAAACATAAGCAAAAGATTGAGAAGTGTTGCAAGTGCTTGGTATTGAAATGAAAAGCTTATTCATTTCTTTGATTGGCAGTTAGTGAGAAATAATGTTGAAATGTGCTTACTGTAGTTTATAATGATATATTTTATTCAAGCAATATGCATAGCCCTTGGTTTTGTTTTTCCTGAGGAGTTCAAAAGCACTGAATTACAACAACAATAACAAAAATGATTAATTTCCTACATAAAACCACTCTTATTTCTTCTCTAGGAACTTGGGAGTGGGAAAACAAATAAACATATTATTTGGCAATAGCTAGTTGTTGTGAAAGAAAAAAAAGAAACTAGAATTAAATACAGTACATATATAAACAGCATGCTGTTCACTTTCAGAGTAAGCAACATTATATAAAGTGCAGAAAAGGAGTAAGAAGTAGTAAATGAAAGAAATTAAAGTCACAAAAATAAGTTAAGGAAACATATCTAAACATATCTAGTTTACATAAAACATCAAGTATGTCCATCAATTGCTTTCTAAATCACTTTTGTTTTTTAAATTTCTCAGGATTTTTTTGTGAACTTAATCCGCTACAGGCAACCATTACTGTTTGATTTGTCAGTATTCCCCAAACTTTTTATTTCTTTCATAAATTTTATTTGCTATTTGATCCTCATTTATTTTTTCTATATGTCCAAACTATAAGTATGTCTTCCACACTGATCACCTGTCTTCGTATTCACTACACATTAGTTCAATATTCATTCATTCTTGATCTTGTACTTCTTAAGTATCCCATTTCTGTTACATTAAACTTATATTTATGTTTTCACCGACATACTCATTCCATGCTGCAGACCACAAGTAACCACTTATATCTGTTACTATTTACACATCTTAACATTTCTGTTTTGTCACATTTAGTAAGCATTTTTACCCCCCCAAAATACAAATTCTTGTACTTGGTTTAGTTTTCACTATTTGTGTATCATTTTCAATAATTTCCGGTCAAACTCAATTGCGTTGCTCCTTGGTAAATTAATTTTCAGATCCATATTCCATCTTGCAATGTATTAGGTATCTAATATTTGTTGCAGATAATTTGGGTTATCAATCAGTAACATGAAAATATTTGTATATAAAAATGTATATGTAGTCATATGCTTAAGTCATACACCTTTGGTATCACCACAAATATTGCTTATGTATTTAGCATTAAATACATTAAATAATCAAAACAGTTTCGTCTTATTCCCATTTTAATGTTGAAGTTTTTGCTGGAATACTAGTCAAAAAGATACAAAGTGACAATGAACAAAATCAAACGTACTTTCTGGAGCATCTATGCAAACCTGGCTAATAATATGGTTGCTGAGAGTGGTTATTTATTTAAATAACCCAGCACATTCTAAGTATCAAAATAAAATTCAGTTTGTAGTCCTTCCACCAAATAATTTATTCTTAATAACCAGATCATCCTCAGTTGCTTCTGGTTCTGTGAGTTGGAAATATTTCTGAAGAAGAGACTGCAGATCAACTACAAATAGAGATCTACAAGTAGATAACATTTATATTTTCTTCAGCAGTCTGAAAATCAGGTCATGATTTTACCTGAAACTGACTTTATAGGTCCCAAGGCTGGATTGAAGAATTTGGTTTTCTGGAGCTGCCAATCCAGGTCATATTAAAAGGAGTTCCAATCAGAATTTCTAAGCAAAATTTTTTAGAGGGGCAGTTCAGCAATTGAAAAAGCAAGTGTTCATTAATTTAGATTTTTTTTAATCTTATTTAAATCTTCCATTAAAATACCTGGTGCAGGTAGTTCTTAGGTTACGGTTATTTGTTCAGCAATTATTCCAAATAATAATGGTGCTGAACAAGGAGAATTTTATACATTTCCTGCCGGGTTCCCACAACAAAACAATGCAGAGGCCAACAAGAAGCCACAAGTTGTTCCTGCCATACATACATACATACATACATACATTCACACATACATACACTACATACCACTTTTATTATTTTTATAAATAACTCAAGTAGGAAATATAAAACTCCTACCTCCTCCCATTTTCACTGCAACAACCACCCTGTGAAATGGATTGGACTGAGAGACGCGGGCTAGTTCAAGGTTACCCAGTCAGCTTTCATGCCCAAGGCAGGACTAAAACTTACAGGTTCCTGGCTCTAGCCTGATTCATTAACCACAGAACCAAACTGGCTCTACATATTCTCAAATTTACATACTCACATAAGGCATATTTTTTTAAAAAAATCTGCTTGCTTTAACCTTGATAAATAAGTTCTAAAATTCTAGGCTATTTCAAATTGCCATCTAAATACTTACTAATCTTTCAAAGATAGTAACATATGTCATTAGAGAACATGATATAATTTTTCCTATGTTTTCACTGTTATGAAAGGTGATCAGATGACGTTGGGACATTGCAACTGTCATGAATATGAACCAGTTGCCAAGCATCTGAATTTTGATCACATGATCATGGGGATGCTGCTAAGGTTGTAATTGTGAAAAATTTAAGTATTATGGTGTTGGGTAGATGTTTTACTTGCATATCCACCTACAGTTACTGGTGTAATAATGCCTGAGAAACTTGTTCCACGGACAGTAAGACACTTGAAAGATCTGGTACTGTATATTGGGTCTAAAGGGCAAGGTCCAATCTCTTTCGAGAAAGTAGTGAGACTCTCAAGATTGATCATATAACCTTTTGAGATAGACAGCTTCAGTGAGGTTTTCTGGAATTCTCTTTCTTGTTGTACAGTAGAATAGTAAAACTTGGAAACCCAGAGTTCTTCAATTATAAATGTATGCCAAACTGAATCAAAATGGAATTTATTAATTTTTTCCTCACACTTTCCTCTTTTTCAAAACAGAGTAATCTTTCCTAAAACAGTCCCCTTTAGAGTTTGCTCATTCCTTCCTCATTCCTTCTTCATCATTCAAGGATAGTTCTACATTTTTCATAGTTTTGGTACCATTAAAACTACTTATTACAATGTATTGGGTTCTGTATTTGGTATAAATGGGTTCTCAGTGACAGCTGTAGGGTTTATTCAGCCATAAAGCAGAATCTAAGATGTAAAGTTCAGGATTGTATAGTAGCAGTACATAAAATAATAGCCTTTGTCGATACTTGACTCTAAACATTGTAGAAATAATATATTATCTGTGCTGGGACAATGTTGTATAGTGTCACTATAGTCTACACACCTGCAGAATTTATACTTTGCATATTGTATCATTAGGTTTTGGTGTTTATTTGTTTATACCAAACAAATACAGTGACTCTGGGCAGCATGAAAATAAATAGGTATAGCAGATAGGAATCTATAGAAGTTATGGATATCACAATGACATCATATAAATGACCTGAGTTTGCATCCTTTGTGAGATATTGTCCTGACACACAGGATGTCAGTTTTACTTGTTGCCCTTCACATACCATAGTTCAGAATGTTACAGGGGTTTAGCTGTTTCTGTCAGCTGTGGACAAATCTTTGCACTGTATGATGCCTGTATCCATTTTTTACATTTTGTTTTCTCTGCTGCTATGATTTTCTTCAAGACTTTCTAGCATGACAGGAAAATATCTGAATTCTTTTAGAAATATCCATTATTATTATAGATACGAATAATACCCATAATATGTATTATTTTTCTTTCTCTCCCAAGAGTAATTTTCAGTGTTGTTTTTTTCATGCATAATATGGAAATCATAATGAGCAACTCTTTTAGGTGCCAAGCACTAGTGCCGTAAACATCAAAAATATTTTCAATAATCAAAATATAATGAAATTACAAATTTCACATGATTTCAGCATACTTTTTTTTGAACAGGGGTTTGACTGTTCTTGTTCAGAAATGTTGGTGTTTGGGCACTGAAAGCTCACTGCCAGTCTTTGGTGTACATAAATACATATTTCAGATAAGTATTCATCAAAATCCTGTTAAAAGAAAAATTGGGTAGAGTGACTTCTCCTTATTGGTAAGATGGTGCAAATTCTATAAAAATACTTGCAAGTCCTTTAAAAAAAAAAGACAGCCTTTCCCAGCCAGATGTCTTCCAAATATAGTGAGCTGGCAGCTTATAGGACTATAAACAATCAATATGACTACACATCTAGGAAGTCTGTTTTCTTTTGTGAAAAAAAACCTAACTCTCCAATACATCACATTTTGATGACCCCTATACTGAGGCTATACTAAGGAAATAATTAAACTCAGTTGCTTAAGGATTAGGAAAGATTTAAAAGTTGTATCTTAATATTTATAAAACACAATTCGAAAATAACTTTGGTTATACTGTAACTTATATAAAGAATGAAGAAGTCTACTTTCATCTTGAAAGTATGCTTGTGGCTAAATTCTCAATATGTTGATTTCAAAGATAGTTTGCTTCTTTCAAAACTTTTTGCCCTACAGATGCACCTTTAGACTTTTAATGCATTTATTTTTTGGTCTTATGTAGTTATTTACAAATCATTATGCTCATATTTTACCATGCAAAACTATAAACATCTTAAATTTTCTGTGTTGCAATCAGCAAGAAAATCTTGGAAACAGCATGTGTCTCCTAACCTACATGTTGCTCACGTGAAACACATGTGACAGTTCATGATAACAAAAAACACTCTAGTGGCTGAGGATGAATCCTTTAGCCATTTTGTAACAGGAGACCAAGGGATAAAAACAGAATACTTCCGGTTTCTCTTGAAGTCTGTGTCTCCTATTCCAAAGAAAACAATGATTGAAAGGGTTATTTTAATTGCATTATTGTATTTCTTGAAAATGGTTAGGCACATTGTAAACTAAAAGCATGGCTGATTACAGATTAATTGGATTCTGTTATTGTGATTTACAGGCTGTTCCATTTCCATATGTTAATAGATAACTACCATACTAATAGTAGTAGTAGTACATTTCACGTAGACATTCTATAATTTATCCTTATTGGAAGTTTTGTAAGCACTAAACTTTTGTAAATTGTTATGATGTTGCTTCTATAATAGGATGGTTTGTTGAGTAGTTTCCACCAAACACATTGTCTTTGTGTTTGAATCCATAGTGCTAGGAAAGCAATTTCCAAATAGGGGAGATTTGCTTCTGTAATCTGGGAATTAAAGAGCCAAGTCTGCAATGTTTTGGTCTGCTTGCACAGCTTGATTTTCTTATGTTAAAGCACAGTGCTACTATACCCCTATGCAACTCACATAAAATGTTTTTTCAATTTTAGCAACATTCTTTGTTTTTAATCTTTATTTATGGCAATTTGATGACTTCAATCACACAACAATTTATTCTGTAAGATCTCTGTATATTTCTTCCACAGCTGGAGTTGAATCAGGTTGCCTAATCTAATAAGACTCTGTAGTGTTCTGTGCTTTTTAAAATAATGAAAAATCAGCAGTGTTTCCATATCGAAAGCAATTATTTTAACAGGCTTAATGGTAATAATTTAAGAAGCTGCTCAAGTAATGATTCTGTTTTCCATCGCCTTCATGCTACCACCAGAACAGTAAACAAGAAAGATAAATGATCTAAACAATATAATCCTTTAATATCTTCACGTGGAAATAACTGTTTTGGCATTGCTCTGCAAAAAGAAACAGTAATCCTAATTTTAGGCAGGACTATAAACATATATAAATACTAATATATTATTTTAAACTGAAGAGGTCTCCAAAGTTTCTTCCACACAAGAGCTATTTTGTTCTAATGAAGCACCACTTTTTCATATAATTGCTGAGGGAGTTAGTAAACAAAGTCTGCATCCATCTTTTTCACAAATAGGAATCAACAAAAATGCTGTCCAGTGGAGAACTAGTGAATGCTCATCAGAATTATGTATACAAATATTTTGTATTGTATTACACTTCTTTTAATTTAGTCCACATTAAAATAGTTCTTATTTGCCATTATCAGTATATGCTTGTAACAGTTGTGGAAAATTTTTCTAAAGCAAGTTTAAAAGACTTGTCTCTTAAAGTTCCTAATAAAAAATAATAGCCTTAACTTTCCACTTGTGATAATAACATGGTAATTCAGTGTGGTGTGTTACATGTTTGGTATATCCTTAATAGCAGAGTTAAGGAGTTAATGACTAATGCATTTACACATTGAATGCATGAGTTTAGCTGTTGCAGATCTATAAGAATTAGAAATCTAATGTTCCTATTTGTTTCATTTTCAACATAACTCAATTCAGTTTATTGAATTAATGTTAAGTTCCTATGACAAGTATCCAGATACAAAAGTAAAATATACAACATATGGTTTTTTTATGTTTCTCAAGTTTTAATAGGAAAACCCTAATGGAAGCACAAAGACTGGATCAATTAAAATAGATTCTTTCATCAACATCTGAAAAAGATGTTAGCAGGGGCGCAATTTGCCAGTTCTCCAAACTGGGCAGAATCATAACAACCAGTTCTATAGAACCAGTCGGACCAGGTAGAACCCCACCCCTGAACTTGACCCTCTAAAAGTACGCTGAACTGCAGCCCTCTGCAGCTCCAGCCAGTAGGGATTTGTGCTGGGATTTGTGGTTTGATGGTGGTGGTGGTGGGGACCCAGGATGACAAAGAAAAACCAGGTCTTCAGCCAAACACCTCATAATTTTATATTTCAGGATAATAGTTAGGTTTCAGATTTATTTATTCACATTTTAACCCATTACTTTTTGTTGTATTAATTGAATGCTTTATTTTTTTTTCCAGTTTTAATAGTTTTGTTGAGTTTTATTAAGCAACAGAAGTGAGGGACCAGGAATACTAGCATGCCTGGTAGATGTTAAGAACAGCAGTGTGACAAAGGCAACATAAAAGAGAATCAAAATATGCCTACCAAAGCAATAGAGGAATTTTGGAATGTTCAGACTAAAGAGATTCCTCTAGTATCTGTGAAGGAAGATGTAATAGGAAAGGAGAGAAGTGGAAAGTTGGTAGAAACAAACTGAAGAAGACCCAACACTGATGAAATTTTTTTAATCTAACTAATTTACCAGAATGCCATCACATACACTAACTCTGAATGACGGAAAGAATGTTTAGACAACAGTGGGGCTAAATTGTTATTAAAAGAAATTATAAATTTCTCTCCACAATCTGATGGTTGCTTGGTGTTAATAATCACTCCAATGTTAGGGCAGTGCTCCTCAACCTTTCCAGCATGGCAGCCCAGTGTGTGGGACAGGGGATAGTCTTGTGTGAACAGTAGGTGTGCAAATGCAGCTCCCTTTGTGCAAGTGGTAGACGGACATGCCCACCGCTCACATGGCCCAGGGGTTGGGGATACCTGTCGTAGTCAATAAATTTAAGATTCCCATCACCCAGTTGGATTGCAAAGTAATCATCACAACTTTTTTTTCAAATAATATATCTAGTGTTTAAAAAATGGAGGACCAAGTTTTCAGGAATCAAGGAGATGTTTGAATCTGATACAGAGCACACAGTCCTGATCAGAATAAGTTGAAATTGCTCCACGTTATTAGGTTTGGACTTTACCCTAAACTAGAACACAGCCCTAATGTGATGTCTTAGTATTCCAATGCATCCCATAAAAAGTTTTTAGGATTATTTGTGACTACATGATAATATGGAATGGTAGTATAAATTTTATTGAAATGCTTACACTATGTAGGGGTGGGATTCTTCCAGTTTGCACCTATTCCCTAGAACTGGTTGTTAACATTCTAAGCAGTTCGGAGAACCGGTTGTCAGAAGAAATTACTGGCCGAAATCCTGTAAGGAAGGCAGGAAGGAAACATTCTGGTGTTGCTTACAGAAACTGCCTCTCCTTTAACCCTTATTACATTCTTGGCAGGACAAGACTTCCTGTCTCAGGAACTTCTCTGGAGTTTTTTTCCCCTTCTTTGCTGGTACTTTGCTTGTGTGGAGTGACCATTCAAAGTTACAATGGCACTGAAAAAAGTGACTTATGACCATTTTTCACACTTACGACTGTTGCAGCATCCCCACAGTCATGAGAGGCCAGGCAAGGAGATGCATGCCTCAATGTGAGTGATTGATTTGGCCACACTCAGCCAATAACATGACCACCAAGCCATGTCCACCCAGTCACATGACCACCAAGCCACGCCCACAGAAACCAGTTGTTAAAAATTTGAATCCCACTCCTGACACTATGCCATTTGCTGCCCTAGTGTAGATTTTTGGGTTTAAGTTGTATTTGAGAGAAATTCTAGGGCACAGGGATTATTAGAGAAAATAGTTAATTTTGGAAGAGACAACACAATCTATTTACCATATAATGTGATGTGGAAGTTCAGGATCTAAGTAGAAGGCATCAAATATACCCTGAGAAATGTTACTGAGGACTGAAGGTTATCGTGAGAATTCATAGAAAAAGGAGGAAATTGTTGTGAACTTGGATTCAGTATCTTTGGGGAGCCATCAAATTCAGATTATATCTTTGTAATGGAACAAGCCCAAAGATACAGATATCATGTGTGTTACCCAGAATTTATCCATGGCAGAATGAGCTGTAACTATAAAAATAAGCTCAAATCATATTCTAATTATGTATGAATAATAAATAAAACTGTTACTACTATTAGAGCTACAACTTTACCATGCTTGGTTATCATTTAAACTCAAATAGTACAGTATCAAATAAAAAAGCTGTAACTCAAGAAAAACTGTAACACATTTGGATATTTTTAGCAGCTTTTGGAGAAACTTAATTGCAGTTCTGGAAATTTCCAAGGTCTTAATGTATATATAGGCAGAAGGTAGCTGTTAATTCTTCCAGATATTTAACAGTCATGCTATTCAACTGGTTTGCTAAATGGAATGCCAGACAGTCAGCCAGTGCTTCATTATAAGCAAACAACATCCGTTATAGTTATAAGGAGGGCAGGAAACAGGGAGGGAGACTGAAAGTATTTTGTGCAATCTAGCTTTATTAAAAATCTCATCTAATATCTTCATATTTGAATTTATGGGTAGCTTTTTAATTGGATTCTATTAACACACTATTGGGAAATGTTATAAAAGAATCCACACGGTTGAAAAATATTGCTGAGATGTTTTAACCAGAATTAAGAATTTAACTCGGGAACACCCCTCTGTGAATTAGAATATAGTGTTAATGTTATGTTTTTAATATTTCCATAGATTTAAAAATTCATCAGACAAGGTGCACATTTATTACATTTTGCTTTTTCAGGCCACTGGGAGGAAATGGTTGACAAAACATGTAAGGATGAATAAAATAAAGTTTGTCTTCATATGTGCTCATGGTCTAGAAAAGAAAACTTGACCAAATAAACTGTACTCTAATAACTGTATGGAAACAATCTTTTACATAGATTCACCTCGTGAATAACGGCATATTATGACAGATCCACAAAGAATGCAGGAAGGACAGGCAACAAACAAATCCTATATCCTTGTCTCTCTGACTATTCTTAATATGAAACTGTTCTTTAGTCCTAATTCTTTGATACTAGAATGAGAAATACATTTTGAAAATTCAAAATAAAAAGTGGGAGGAAAGCCGGCTGTGTTTATATTCTTATAAAACTATCATGTTCCTCTTTCTAAAACAGGCATGTGATAGATGTCTGTCACGTATAACCTGGGAGTCATACTATTTCATTATGTGCCTCCTATAGTTCAGTGTCAGCATAATGCAGTCACTTAGCTCTGTTGGATTGAAAATGTGCTTCAAGGCATGATTCAATAATTTTGACTTATTAATAGGGTTACCAGGTTTTTTTTGGTATTCTGACAAATGGAACAACAGGGTAACAAGGATAACTTTAAAAAGCTAAGCATTTTTTCTACTTGGAAAAAAGCCCGGAGTCTTTTTTCAGGTGAAAATGATAGCAATTCTTCCTCTTTTTTTAGATGACAGTTACATGTTGTAGCATAATCACAAGTAGCAGGAAATTGTCTCAACTTTATGGCAGTTCCTTTGTTTGCAATAATCTATTACAGAGTTGGTCAGGGGAACAGCTTGACAAGATCATATGGAAAAATCTCTCTATATATACATGCCCTCCAGGCTTTTAACAAACAGGCAGTGATTACAATATATGTGAAACATATTACTGCAGTCCCAAAGATGCTGTTTCAAGAGGCAACTGGAGTTTCAGGTTTTTCTTTGAAGATGTTTAGCTTCTGATCCAAAGAGCTTCTTTAATTCTGCAGTCTACTCTTGACAATAGTTTATGTTACACTTCAGGCTTCACAAAGAAGTTATTTTCCATACCCTTCATTATATTGGATATTGGTCAAACCAGCCTTCCCTGCTTTGTGGTTTTATCTTCTGACTGAAGAATGGAAAAGTCAGTGTAGGCATATGACCTTCTGAGGATGAAGTAGCTCTGTTTTTCCTTGTGACAGTTCTGCTTTCATTTAGTAAACATGTGACATATAATATGTAATAAAATCAGTGACAGTTGACCTTTGATAATTGATCTCTGACATATTCAGCTCATTTTATTGGCGGTTGACAAAATGAGCATGTGCATGGTACTGATCTCTGTGATTATCAGCAGGATGATTTAAATTTATAATGAATATGAAAATTTACTATTTAGCACAACTCATCCACCAACTCTGCCAACAGTCATTGCACAGTCAGCAAATACTTTTAAAAATGTAACACTTATATCTCCCCTCACTCCTTTCAAACAATACATACACAGTAGTTGACTAAAAAATAACATTTCTCACAAATAATCTAGCTATTTTGGTGTATACTTTTATTTGATTAATTATCCTTGATGCTCTTGATTAGTATTCTTGATATCCAGCAATGATGCTACCAATGTATATCATGGACTTTGAATATGTTGTGGATCATTGTAACTTCCTTTGATTTCTTCTATACAAAACTCTGTTCTCATTTTACAAAAACGTAATTTGCCTTGTTACAATTCTTTATTATTCCAGAATTTGCCTCCTCACTCTCCAACATTCTTACTCTATCACTGATACTGACATTTTTGAGGCCATTTTTTAAAACAGAATTTTAAGAACAGGAATGGAAATTGGAGGTAGCCTTCCAATCCCATTTTTTGTTAATAATATGCCATCAAGTTGATATAGACTCTTAGAGATCACATCGATAGATTTTCTTCATGACAATTTGAACCTAATCTGGTCTTTCAGATCTTCCAATAGTGCACTCATCACCACTATAATTCAGTTGAACAACATAGGAGAACAAACCCACCAGGACAAGATTAAGCAGTCCATCTGTATTTAAAAGATAAAGGCCACTTTTTTGAAGACAGCAAAGTTCACATTTTGGACAGAGAGGACCACTGTTTTGAAAGAGGGTCAAAGAGGCCAAAGAGATCAATGTCTATATCAATATTGAAAAGCCCTCTCTCAACAGAGGGGGAAGGAGGGATATGACATCATCTATCTCCAGCCTACAACAGAATTCTTTCAGCAGTTCCAAGAAAGTTCCATATCTATTTGCACTACTCAGATGACTCTGAGGGCACAGATAAACCTCCAACTGGCTTCAATGAGACTCTAAAAAAATGCAAATGACCAGCTATCTGCACCATTCCCCACCATCCAGTCAGAGCTGAAGAAGCTCCTAGGATGAGAAGTGAAATGTCTTCAAAGACATTTTGCTTCTCAAAGTCTAGTTGCCTCTTGAAAAACTACCTTTGAGACAACCATGACCTGGATGACTGAGAATCTCCATAGACATTGTATTAATTGCCTCATTTGAACAATACTTAAATAAAAAGTGGCTTGGTACTGCCACTTAGATGGACATATTAAACTTAATTCTGGTGATTTTTGTCATACAGTTTTCTCAGGAACATCAGGAAGTGCCTTACCATGTCTTCTTGGTTTGGGGTGGGTGGGTTATTTTTTAATTCCCAGGCTAGAAAACAACCCTGAATTTCCCGAGTTCTTCCCTCTTCAAGTACCATGTTTTTACTGCAGAGAAAAGTTTACTAACTGATAATGATGAGGAATTGGATCTAGTCCACAAATAAGCACTATTTCACAGGTACACGTGTATTTGGGGATTCTGGATCTAAAAATTCTTGCCATAGACTTATTTATATATGTTCTTACGTTCTTCAAATCAAGTAATTTTTATGCATAGGCTTAATTTTAGAAGCAAAAGCATAAATGGTTTCTTTGAGCTATTTCTTTTTGTTGAATTCAGATTTGTAATTATTGTATGATGTTGAACAAACTATAAGCTTCAGAACACACAATGGAAAAATGGTTTTAGGATTTCTCATAATGATGAATTAATGTATTATTTTGTAACTTTTGCATTTACCAACAGGAAAAAGTGCTTGTGTACTTAGTAATACCATTAACACTGATTAATCACAGAGTAACCATTATAAACTGGTATGTTAAGAGGTGTTTAGAAGAGTATTGGAACATAATTATATTTTTAATACTGTATCCTGTTTTTTATTCTGAATAGCAATGATAGTTAGAAACAGTTTGAGGAAATGGGGAATTCTTTAAGGAGAAGAATTACATTTATCTTTTACTATCCTCATCATGCTGTCTCTCATTTTATGAAAATCAAAAGGCAATATTCAGGAGTCAAGTTAAGAAGTGAGATTTTTGTTGTTTGGTGCAGTAGTGTAGGCATCAGGTTAGAAACCAGGAGATCATAAGCTCTAGTCCCATGCTAAGCACAAAGCCAGCTGGGTGACCTTGGGACAGTCATTTCTCTAAGTCATAGGAAGGAGGCAATGGCAAGCCACTTTTGAAAGACCTTGCCAAGAAAACAGGCAGTCTCCAAGAATAGGATGTAAATGGAAGAAAAAAATGCTGTCTCTCATCTTGTGAGAACCAACAAGCTCTATTCACCAATCAAATTAAACTATGAGATTTGTTTGATTTACCTTTTACACAAATCCAACCATTTTGGCGTAGTTTCTGGTTTAGGTTTTGGGATGATGAATAAACCATGGATTACTGATGATTGTAAATCTTATCATACAATTCCTCTATAAAATTAGAGGCTTCTTATATAGCAACACATATGCTTCTTTTTGTAAGAGAGAAAGAACTTTAAAAGATGGATTGTATGGTCTTCAGTTGCAAGTATAAGATTTTATTTTATTTTATTTTCTATACTTATTGATGCTGCTCACATCATTCTCATTCTAGTGTTGTGCCTTGCCTTCGCTCCAACCTTAGTGTCACTGTCAAAATTCTAAGGATTGTGCCCCAAAGGATCAAAGGGGCTGTCTGTCAAATTTTTCTACTTATTGAGTTGTTCCTACAGTAAAATTGAGCAACTTTAGAGCAGGCATGCCTAAAGCTGTGAAAGGACATTCTGCATGTGCTAAACTGAAGTAACTGTGAAACCATCTGCCTATCAACATACTTATTAAAGTGGAATTTTCTGCATTGAGGGATTTTCTCAAAGTAAATCATTCCAGTGAGTGTAGCAACAGTGGTTCTGTAAATAATGCTAATTAGCATTGCTCTAATTTTTACAGTTTGATTGGAAAGATTGTAACATTTGTGATAGTTGAGGATTAGAATGGGGGAAATCAGACTATGACTGAATAAAGTCAATTTCTATTTAACACATGTTGTGAGCATGTCTGCCTCATCCAAACACTTTCACCAGATTATAGCTGATAGAAGGGAAGTGTGTGGGTGAGGAGCAAGTGTGCATATTTGGTTGGGCCTTTTAAATGTGTGGGTGTACATTTAAATCAATGATATAGTACAAGATTTGAGTATAAACATATTCAGAGAATAAGGATAAGAGAATGAAAGAATGAAGAAAGTCTAGGCTTACAGTTATTACAATAGACATAGTTTATTCTTTGTAAGCAGATCATAACTGGAATTTGAAACATGTATAAATGCAAATTAACCCCTCTTTTTATATAAATGTTATATAGGAAGGAGTTCAGGTGGGTCACGGCTTAAATATGAGAGGTCGGAGCAAATCCATCCAGCCTCCGCATAAAGATTGCCCACTGTGCATTTCTAGAAGATACGTCTACATGCTACACAAATCTTAGTGTATATCTGCAGCTGAGCCAGTTTGGTTTTAGATGATCCACCCTGCAAATAATATTTTGTCTTTACTCCAGATATCATGTGAAGGCAGTGTAGGACCACTGCTGATGTGCACATGTTTATGTACATGCGTTAAGCAGCCTCAAATGCTATGTGCTAGCAAACTCATGGCTGCAATGATGTCTGCCAGTTTCCTCTAGAAGAACTTTCTTCCATTTATCCCTGTTCTGTTCTGTTTTTGGTTTTTTTTTAGGGAGGGAAGGAGTTTGGTCCTCAATCCTCTTTTGGCCATGAGGGAAAACAGAATTCCAGCATCCAAATTCTTTAAAAAATATTTTAAAGAGGCTAGTGACCCAGAGAGTACAAAGCCCTGAAAGTTCAATCAATATCAATTCCATAGGAATAAATAAAGGAAAAAATACAGAACCTTGTGCACATTAACTGGAGAGTGCTTTTCATGCAGTTGATTATTGTAGCAGGCCTAGTTGAGGAAATTTACCATTAATGGCCTTTAGAATTTTGTGTGTTAAAGCTGATTTCCTGCTGGCTGTAAAATGGGAGCAGGACAAAATAACTATGTGAATCCCACCTAGGATTTTATGCACATAAGAAGAAGAAGAAAAATCATCACACTAAAAAGCTTCCAGCTAAAATATAGAAATAATGCCAGATAATAGTAAGGAGGGTGGAATTTATTTCATTAACTTAGATTACTTGTGTATTTAATTTTGATAAAGCATAACCATCACCCCCTTAAATATTTTAACATAAGGAAAGAAGAAACATTGGAGGACAAAGCATAAAGCAAGGCTATACAATTATCTTTAAAAATGTGCCTAAAATTAGCAGTCTGATATATCAATTTACATTATTGTACATATCAGTTGGATCGTATTTTTAGAAAGCTGATCCATTTGCACAAGCCTAATTTACATACGAAAACATCCAAGAAAGGGAAAAAAAACTGCTGTAGTTTGCATATTTGACCCATCTTTCATCCTAAGAAAATGATCCTCTGGCATCATTTGGAATTAAAGAGCCAAGTTACTTGTAAATTTATGAAGTTTTTTTGTTCCATCAATACTTAACACATGGCAGATTGAACTAGAATATTGTTAAAATATTTTCCAGGTTATCAGGATTTGAAGAGTTGGATAGAATATGCTTGCTAAACATTATGCTCACAGTTAAATTATGTCTCAGGATTTGTCTCAAAATCATCATGATTTTCATATAGTAAGAAAAAAAATGTGCATGGTGAAAAAGAATACAGATATACTTGCGTTATGTGAAATGCGTTTCCCATGATATTCAACAATTCCAGTTGATGGCATGCATGATCAGAAAACTTTTAGAAACACTAAAATCAAGAGAATTATATTTTTAAAATTTCTAGCTGCATGCCATAGTTAGTATATTGTTGCAGCAATTTGTAGAATGAAGAGTAACATTTTTCAGTCAGTGACCACTGCAAAATGTAGGTATGGACTAGGACAAACAAGTGGTAAGGCCAAGAAAAATACATTTTATTTTATTTACATTAAATAAATATTTTAAATTAAGTATATTATTTCTATTTTTCTACCTATTGTGTGGAACAATTTTCTTGTTTGCCACAATAAAAAATTAAATTTGTTATTAAAGTGTTTTTGGGGATTGCATCTAAGCCCTTCAGGAGCTGTATGTAATGTTGGGGTCCCTATAAGTCTGTGGATTTATAAGAAAAAAATACTCTTTCATTTGGAATATATGATGGCTTAAAGTGGTGCCATGTTGCATTTTCAAATAATATTAATTGAATGCTAATTGTTAAAAAGCAAAAATGCATTTTGCGAACACTAGCAAGTCAGTTTTACTTTGTGTCACAAAAGCATTTTGTTTTCCATATGCCTTCTAATAGAAATGCAGAATTATGACTTTCAGATGTAGGGTGGGTGATCCTGTCAATTCATTATAGTATGTTAGTTCAGTGATGTGTAGATACATTATTAGTTAATTCTTTTTTTCTAAAAGTATCTCATTTCTTTTCACTATTTGTAAGAACTTTCATTCATAGTAATTAATAAGATTAAATAATTCCTACTAAGAAGAATTTAGTAAATTTCAGTGATCCTGTGTAAAGAGTAAATAGTTTATATGTCATCTCGTATATGGTTGCTTTCTTCCTATCATTCTATGCAAATTCTATTTTCATAATAAAAATAAATCAAGTAAATTATTTTGGAATGGTAGGTCATGAGAAAATAAAAAAAATGGATTTTGTTTTTCTATTGCTAAATATATTTAGTTAAGCATATAATTTTATGATATACATTATTACAAAATAATAACTAAAATTAGGAAGTTAGGGTTAGGGTTTGCGTTAGCGTTAGTCTTAGGCTTAGGGTTGGGTGAGGGTGAGGGTTAGGGTTAGGGTTAGGGTTAGGATGAGTGTGAGGGATTGGGTTAGGGTTAGGGTTAGGGGTTAGGGTTAGGGTTTATCTATTTATCTATTAATGGATGTAATGAAAAACTTGAGTGCAAAGATATTACACCAAATTATTAACTTTGTTTAGTGGAAAATAGTTATGTATAAAGACAAAATTAGACATTTTCATTTTATCTTTATTGCAAAACATTAGGTGTAACATAACTGGATTGTGAAAATTATGCATCTGTTTATTAAGACAGGGCAAACCATTTGAGGAAACCACATCTTTTTGAAGAATTATGATGGCCACTGAGACTGTTTCCTCTACCTCTGAACATGTGTTGTACATGCTCAGAAGGTCCTTCCAACAGGATTAGACATACTACTGTTTATATATTTATTCATATAAAAGAGATGGACTAATCAAACTTCTGATTTTCTGATATATGCTTATATATTACCAATGAAAATAGAACACATTCATATTCAAAATTATTTGCATGCTGTCTCTGTGTTTTTATATTCTTTGCATATATGATAGTGCAGGTAGATCTTGACTTACAAATAGCAATTCAGACTGGAATTTCCATGACTAAGCAATGAGGCCATAGAATGTGACGGCAATGAGGTCATAAAATTTGACAGCATCGTTTAGCAATGGCTATCCCTGTAGTTTTAGTTGCTCTTGTTAACTGATAGCAAGTCTTCCTCTTGTGATTGCTAAATAAAGCAACTTTCTGTCAGCTTTCAGCAACCACAGTCAGTTTGTATCGGTTCCTCAACTCCTGGATCTCGGACCACAGCAGCCAGAGAAGGGAGACCCTGACTGTCAACCCATAGCCACTTCTGTATTTGATACCATGACTTTGCTTCAATCCAGGGCCTGGAGTTCCTTGCCTTACCAACTCATCTTGAAGGTCAACTTCTTTCTGAATTGGTCAGAAAGGGTTACCTCTTTCCATCCAATATCTCCAGCCAACAGTTTAAAATCTGAAATGGACAACTTTACTGTCCATGTAACAAAGTATCAGATATTAATTTTGCCATTATTTAATTATCTTGATTATGTTCATTTCAAATTCAAAACCTCAAGGAGTTTAATGTGGAAGTTCTAAAATCAAGATGATATCCTACCATGAACTAGCATATATTGTTTTTAATTTGTTTTTATGTTTTATGATGTACATCAACCAGAGTCACTTGTGCAGATGGGCAGCTATAGAAATCAAATAAATAAATGAAATCAAGCAATAGGTTAGGCCAATTCCTGTTAGAGTCGGTAGACCAACAGGCACAGAGATGTCAAGCAATAAAGGGTATTGTGATTAAACATCAGGAGCTAAAATCAGTCACAACCTGCAGATCTTCTCCTAATTGAAAAGCTAATTAGTGTGTGGATTCCCTCATTCTAGATATAGTTCCCAACTAGTCTTTAAGATCAGCCATACATAAAGCATATGGTCCTAGCTTAACCAGGCAGTAATGAAGCCATGAGTTACTATATCAAAGATGTCCTGAAGCAGGTAAGTCTGCAATTATTGCATCAGCAGAAGCTGGGCAAATGCCCATCTAGTCACAGTTTCCATTTGCTGTTCAGTTAGGGTGTGTGAGCCCAGAAAGAGCCCCCATAATCTGAACAGTCTGGATTAAAATGATTATTCCTTCACTAAGTCCCCACAACAGCCAGAATGTGTAAAGGTCCAAAGAACAAGTGAAAGAGGACAATCTAGACAGCATTCTATCCACTTCCTTAAAGTTCACAAGCCAAAAAGAGTCTCAGATAATATAGCAAGATGGTGTCCTGGGTACTACAAAGATTCTAGCCTATAGAATTAAGCCTTTTTTTAAAAACGAGAATTATTAACTGTTTGGATTTTTATTAGTTAGATACTAAAGAAATGTAAGCCACAACTTATTTTCTTAGTTGAAGTAATTTTTGAAATTTGTTGACAATAAACAAAGGATATTATGGAAAATGTGATGTGTATTTGATTCAGATCCTTATATGTTTTTTTAGGTAGAATAGATGTAATAAAACATATACTTTATACTGTATTTTAGTATAGTGTCATGAAAAATTAAAAGACAAAACTATACTTAAAAAGAAAATGTTTTTTGCTATGCATTCTGTAATCAGAATAGTCAAGGCTAGCCATTCTTTAAACATTTTAAAATGCTATTGTTATTTGCAAATATTGTTACTTTTCATGAACTTCAATTGATTTATTTTGCTCTTTCATGTTTCAAGAGAGAAACAAAGATAACCAAATTATTATGATTTCTTTGCTGTTGTTTTTTTCTGTGAAATAACTAAAATTATAGATGCAGTGGCTATCCCCATTTGCCACCAATTTCTGCAGGCTTATGCGCATAATTTAATATCATAGTCATGGGAATTGGAGGAGACCGTAGACCCATCTATATGGCATTAAGCAGAGCAGAACTCATCATTTTATATGGCAGCCTATTCTGGTGGTGGCAGTTCATATTGTCCAGAATAACTTCCTGACATCTAATCTCAACCTTTTTCTTTGTAATTTTGGCCCTCTGGTTCTGGTTCTTGTCCTATTCTCTGAGGCAACAGAAAATAAGTTCCCTCCCCCTTCTATGTATCAACCATTCAGATATTTGAAGACTGTTATCATATCTCCCTCAGTGGTCTTTTCTGTAGGCTAAAAATGACCACATCCTTTCATTCTTCTTCATAGAACATGGTTTCCAGATACTCCACCATTTTTGAAATGTTGTGTTTTCAGAAATAACATTTCAAATGGACCAGAACAGAGTAGAGTTGATAGAAAGTATTATTTCTATAAACTAAACATTATGAGCCAATATTCTTGCTATATTGACAAGAAGTTGCTAAAATATTAGTATTAGTATTTGAAAAGGTCATAGCATCTAGACGAGATGGATAACACACAAATCAAATAAATAAATAAATAAAATCACTGTTTGCACACTCTTCAAAATGGTAATAATAGTTGATACAATCCTAATCTAGAATTCCTTTCTTAATCAAAACATCCAGTAATTGAAAGTGATTTCTATAAAATGCCATTTGCCTTTTTTAATGATTTGTAAAGCTTATATATATGTGCGTGCACATACACACACGCATGCACACACAGAGATTCTGCAATAGATCAATAAGAGTACCATGAAGAAATCATGAAGAGATCAGGATAGGGCAGAAAACACACTCTATATACAATATTTTTTATTCACAAGTTCTTCCCTGAAAAAAAAAAAATTAAGTTTGGCTCCAAAAGCTTAAAAACAGTAATGTGTACTCTATTTACCAGAAACCTCTTTTTTTTTTTTTTTTTTTGCAAGCATGGCATTTTGAGATGATCATCATAGATTTCTGGGATTCCTTACTAGTTCTGTTGTCTTATCATTGTTTTTATATGGCTTTAAGTTTGTTTCTGTCAGGAAGGAAGGAAAAAGGAAGTGTTTTATCTGAATTGGAGTAAGTAGTTTACAGGAACCATTTGCTATCTAGTACAGTATGTGCTGTGAAGTAACCTTGGCACAAATTGGAAAGAAAAAATTGATTAGTAGCAATAGCCAATTGCTATGCAGTTGAAGTGGGAAATCTCTATGATGGATTGGCTGGAGTGTTGTTCAAGTAACAAAATCACTTTGGGAAGTATTAAGAACAAGAAAGAGCTAAATATAGTGCTGGCACTATTTACTCTGATCATGCATTATATTCTCAGAGAAAAAAGAATTTACGAATTGCATTGAATGGCAATGCCAGGGTTTCCAAAGTGGGACAGCCACGATGGGTAAGTCCTATTTCCCAAAAGCATTTTATCTAAGGTAAGGAAATAGCTTCTTCAATTAATGAGACTGCAAATTTTTCTTAGCATCCAAGATAGATAGATTAATACTGTACAACTGCGTTAACAGAACACAGAGTTGTTTTCTCAGATAAAGAGAACAATATAATCACTGAAGGGAGATCATTACCAAATAGTTATGAATGCTTATGCAAGGTAAATAGTTCGCTATAGTCTTATATCATAGCTTCTGTTCACATACACATTGAGCCATCATATGTTTTTTATGGTTTTGGAGTGAACTAAGCCATTGTGATGTCTAAACCATAGTTTAAGGCTTCATGGTCTATCTAAAAACAGACATTGTGGCTTTTTCATTAAGCTATAATTTTAAAAGGCACATGAAAACCAGCCAGGATCTTTCAGAGATATGATAGTTCTTCCCAATTTGAGTCAACTCTCTGAAGGAAAAAAAAAACATTGCAGTGATTGCAAATTCATGAAACTCTGCTAAAGTAATGAGGATGATTCTCAGGTTCTGGATTTAACACCATCATACTAAAAATACAATGTAACTGTTAGCTTTTGCAGTACCTTGCAAAGAACAGCCCTGCAGCTATTTTTCCTACCACTGCTAAAGTTTTAGTTTTAGTATTATTTTCACTAATTTTAAGTGTTAGACATACATTATATCTAAACTATTGGCATTGTTTTTTCCTCATGAGCTGTTGTGCCAATAAACGATTATTTAGGGTATTATTTAGGGTAGCATGAAGTCACAAGCTGTTTGTATTATGAACTTATTTGTGTAGAAATGGGCTTTCTGTTCTTAAGTAGAACAGAGTAGCTATGTTATATCTGCAGTTTATTTATATGGAATATAATAAAATGACAATCTTGAACTCCAGATATTTTGTTATGATTATTTTCAAGCAAACATAGGTGACTCCAGCTTGCAACATTTAAATGATTAATAATTTCCTGTATCTTAGTATATCCTTGCACGTGCAATTTTTTCTCTGCCCAGAAAGCCTCCTGACTGCCTTTCACATGTCAGGAAAATCCTCTATCCACCCTGTCTATAGAATCATAATTTATATAGTTTAATGAGGTTAAGGCTGCAATTATACTAGATTCTACAAATCATAAAATGAGGTAGTAAGTGATTGTTTATATCATGTTCATTTTTTTGATATCTAGGGGCTGCAGATACTATATAAGATGCTAAAGGACTGTAGAGGGTGTACAAGGGATATAGCCATATCAGGTTTGTAAATTAGCTGGGATTTTCCTTCATTTCCCCAAGGATTTGTTTGGTTTTTTGTTTGTTGTTGATTTGGTAGCAGAGGGAAGGTTGCATTTAATGAAAACTTATTACAGTGGCAAATATAAATGTAAAGGTAATTATCCAAATGCAAATCATTTTTATCCAAATGTTCTGTTTTTAAAAATGTCCTTTTTAGAGTAGCTGCATCTTGGTATTTATTTCTATCTTCAGTACAGTTAACCACATCTGCTAACTATTTTTTGCTTATTATTCTCTAGATCTCATTTCAGCAAAACATTGGGGCATATCATGTTAATTAAGGAAGTAGTGTATTAAATTGTAACCTTTTCTCCTGAAACGACTAGTGGTGCTTAAATGTGCGATCAGATGCATGAATGCATTTCCTAAGTTTGTTTGTTTCAGTTACAGATGTACCCACCTGGTTTATTTCTATTTGAAAGGATGCTTGGATATGTATGTTTGTGTGTCTTGAAGAAGACAGATAAGCAGTGAATATAACTTTCAACTACTTCTCTTGAATATGAATGAGACCACTGTCTAAAATAAGTAAGCTATCCAGTATTTTCCCATTTGTGTAGGGTTATATGAGAAGAAGGTAATGAAAAGAATTGACATTTTGGAACCTTTCTAGGTTACAATTCTTAAACAATATTGCCTTTAATATAGTTATTTGAATTATTGTTGCTGTATCTATCTTTTCCAGTGGACATGCCTATTTCTTTTTTATGAATGTGAATTAGCACTGAGTCAGGGAATTTTTCCTAGGCTTTTTTAAAAATACAAAATATAAGGAAACAGTTGTGTGCACAGGTGAAAAAGATCTATTCAAATCTGTATTTTTTAAAAAAACCCTCTCAATTGCAACATCAAATTCGGTATATTTATTGTTTAATATGATGGTAAGAGCTTTTCTTATAGCATCTTCAGTAGGTGACCCTTCAAAGTCTACTTTAATAATGAGTTGTGATTAATTTCTGTTGAAATTCCCTTTCTTATAATTTGAACCTATTGGACATGGATTCTATTTTCTAGAGCGAAATAAAATGTATTTATATCAATATGTGGGTAATATATTCAGATTATTTGAAGATCACTGTTGTATAACCTTTCGATACATCCTTCAGCTTCACTTCCTAAGACATGGTTCATAGGTAAACCCCTCCCCTCTCTCTTGTCAAGAACGTGAAATTTATTTATCTTCCAAAGTGTCAAGTCGCCCCCCTTCCAATTAGGTGTTTTGATACATGAATTTTTGATTGCACAACAGAATAGTTTTGATTATGCATGTATCATGTTCAATTTATCTTTGTGACTGTACCTGGAGAATATATACTTCCCATTCACATAATTTTAGCGTGTATCTATTTAAGAAGACATTTGAGCAATATAAACAAAATAGACAAGGAACAGATTTCTCAAGTGAAGCTGTGATTCATCTCTACATTCATTTGGAAAGTCAAGCCCAAAATACAGAACCAGACAAACAACTCTGTGAAGCATTTTTTTTCCTATACAAAACTTTTTAAAAAAAATAGGAGTCACAATTTTAATGACTTCACACTCTGCACTAAGATATAATGTGGTGGGGGTTTTTTTATATGGCATGTGAATCCAAACTGTGATTTAAAGTATACAGCTTCAGGTCAGATGGGAAGACAGACAGCTCTGTTCTTTTATGGTTCACACATTAAATTTTGTATAAATTTTGTGCAAGTCCATCAACACATCTGTTGTCATACTGTACTATGCTCACATATAATGTAATGCTTTTTCCTTAAGAATTTGAGTTCAATTTCCTTATAAGACTTAAATTATTTTAATCTGTATAAAGTTGACTTGTTTGAGGACCATCTCAGATTCAGGCTGGTTAGCCTAACTGAGGAGAATGTAATGGAAAAATGTAGACACAAGCTCTGTATGTACGTCATGTGGTAACTTAGCAACCAACCACTGTGCTGCACTTCTTCTTAGACTTGCCTTTCAGTTTCTGCACAAGCTTTGAAGTGCAATTTGTGTTCCCCACCATCCCCCACTGAGTGAGATGCTGAAGAACAGGGAAATACCAGAATTTCCTGGTGTCACTGCAACTAGTACTGTGCCAACAGAAAGATACTTTGTGAGCTATGCCAAGAATTTAACTGGCTTTCTAAACACAGCAGAAAATGTTCAGCCATTGGTTATTGGTTCAGAGAAGTTAAGCCTCTTCAAACTACAGTAGCATTTCCTGTTGCTAGTGAATCATGATCATCTTAACAGCTAAGAGCTGTTTATGTTGTTTTGCAGTAGGGACCTGGAAACAATTTGAGAATTCACTGGCTTCAGGAAAGATACAATTCTGCATACAATGTTTGATCTACATAAAATATTTTGTCTCAACTAAGAGGTGTAGCAATTAGGAAAAAGGCAAATTCCATATTTTTGTTCATTAAGAAATGAGTTGAAAAGGAAAATGACAACATTGTAATGCCTTTTGCTCTTCTGTAGAATATCTGCATCTGGCATACAGGTATAGTTCTGGTTGTTGTATATTGAAAATAACATAAGTGAGCTAGAAAAAAATGCAGAAAAAATGCAAAAACTGAAATGAGCAAGGGGCCCAAATGCCATCCCAATGAGAAATGTTTGGGATTCTTTGACTTGGAAAAAAGCAGTTGAGAGGGGGAAATGATTTTGAGGTACATAAAATCATGCATGGTGTAGAGAAAGTAGACAGGGAGAAATTTTTGTTCTCTTAAAACTTTAGAATTGGGACATCCAGTGACATTGATGGAAAGGAGACAGCGTATTAGTGGCCTTTGATATTCCATATAATATTATGACATTTTGGATGGTTTTAAAAGGAGGGTGGGTTTATTAGGGGGTATTTAAGAATCTGGTGTTAACTCTCTGAGTTAACTATAACGTGCCTATAATTTCAGTTGCAGAGGACCATCAATAGTCAAAAAGGGATATATCTCTACTTCCTGTTTGTGAGCACATTGGAAGCAGCTGGTTGGCTATGAAAATCTAACATTATTACAGATAAAATTGCCTTAGGATGGACTTTTGTCTGATATTGTAGGGATATTCTTACGTTCAGTCTGCTTTGTTTAGATTTATGAACGTGAAACAGGAACAAAAGTGTCTGCAATAAAATACAGTGGCATTGTAATATACCTTCAACTTATATACTTACATTCTGATACCTGGTGTAAGTTCAACATTTGTGTGAGATCATCATATCACAATTTATTAAAGTTGTATGCTTCATCCTGCAGACCCTGAAAAAGTTTCTTCATTCTGCATTTATGAGATTCTTACACAGGCATCTTTACATAGTACATGATTAAGGGTATGAAGTAATATAAGGGCTGTTACTCAAAAAAGAGTCTTCTAAGAGACATGATGTGATTCCACTTACAAGCCATGAACCCTTTGGAGGAAGCCCAGATAAGAATGTAATGGCTTTGTGTGATATGTATTGTAAATGACAATGGACACATCCTGCCCAGAGTAATTGATTTTGCAAGAATTATTTCTGGTCTGTTATCTCAGCATTGTTGTTTTGGATTTTCAAGCATGTGCATGTCTTTTAAATGCTGCTTCATAATTAATGTTAAAACTTTCCACTTTCCTGTTTTCAATTACTGTTTCCTTTTTAGTTTAGAACATATTTCTTTACCTCATACAATGAATCAGTTTTAGGGTTCTACAGCATCTGAAAATGCAGTTTTAAGCCTTCATGTTATTTTTTTAAAATTAAATGAACAAAAATGCAATTGATTCCCTAACATTTAAATTGGCACCATGAACACTTCTTTTATTAAAACTATATAAACCCTTTAAAGCAATTATATTCTCAGATTATCCTAGAGATACGTTGCTTTAAGCCTTCTGTTCGATTTCTGTAGGACTGCTTATTGAGGAGCTCATTAGCCCTCTTACCAACATTCAGTTTCAGGTCCAATGTCTGCAAAACAATAACATTACAAATAGAGTTTTAAATTACTAAAGGTGGCCTAAACACTGATGTAGCCAATGACAAAAGTAAACCAGAAGCAATTAAGAGGAGCTGGAAGGAATTAAAATGTCAGAATTGTTCAGCAGTATTTATTTGGTTTTAAAAACTGTAGTTTGTTAAACATGATACATTTTAAAATAAGTTGGTTAGAGTAACTTGTGTTATTACAAACTGAGCTGTGTTTTAGAATTTGTTTTTCTAAATGAATTTTGAAGAATAAACAATTGCTCACAGATCTGTATTTTTAAAAGGAAACTTAAAACACTAAACTTTATTAGCAGGTTTGCATCGATTTCTTAGAGCTGTAGCTTAATTTATCCCATTGGAAACTTAAGTGTTCCTCTTTACTATATTCCAAATATTACTTAGTACATAGGTTCTTACATAAATCATAATACGGTCATAAAATGACTCTATTATCATGACACCATATAATATTAAAACAAATATATCCCAAGCTCCTGTACAACCTCCTTCCACATTGGTTCCCAAATGCAGAATGAAAGAACTTTTCAATCACAATAGTTCAGCGAACTAGTGTTTAGATTTAAAAATCATAGATTGCCCTGGGTGCTTCCAAAAATCTGATGTTCACTGAATTTTTATACTCCTGTTTCTTTTTAAAAGGTCTATTTATCTATTATCCATTCTCTAAATACCAATTGCTAGATGAAAAATGACAAAGTAAATATTTTACATCAATCAGAATTTTTAGGTACAGTCGGGAAGTTTAGAATTGAAACTTAGTAAGAAAAATAGGAAAATAAATCTGAGGATAAGAGGTAATTTTATTTATTCAATCAGCCTATTTTCAGTTGCTTTTCAATGCCACTGTTTTTCAAAAATATCTTAGGTGCCATTCAACCAGATCCAAGTCTTGGGTGACTGGGTAGACAGGCACTTGCTGCCTCAATCTCTGACTTGTAATGATTTGCAGCTCTTTCAAGGAAAGAATTTTTCCATAATTTCTTTGATCCCATCTATCCTACTGTTTGTAGGATAGATTGTTTCTCTCTTTTACTGTTTCCCTCAACCCTGCCAAGCATAACCATTTTTTCCAGTCCATCATCCCCTCATGCTGCATGCCAGGTATGTGACTTTTTGCTCGTTGATCATCACTTCAAATCATTATTTAGTCCAAGACTGACTGATTGGCTCTTTTTGCAGTTCATCAAGGCTTTCAGCTAAAAGTTTGGAAGAAACACCCTCTTAAAAGCAACAACATATAGGTGCAACTTATGCCTTGCTCAGTATACTTTTATAGGTTGGCAACTTGTCCTGTTTCAAGTATTATCCAACTTCACAGATGTTTGTAGCAGGACTACAGATAGGACTTCCAAAATTGATTTCCGAATCCAAGCAAGTTTATACAGCTATTCAAATAAACTGGACCCTAAATATGGGCACTTTGTAAATAAACAATAAACAGTACCCCTGACTATGTTTAAATACAGATTGACAACTAATACAGCTATTTTAGAGTTGGTGTAATAGGATCTGACTTTCAAGTGCCAGCAGGCTCCAAATAATTTTATTCCACACTAGCTGAAGTTTTCAAAAACAGCAGCACATAATGAAGTCTTTGGATGTGACTAGAGTACTCACAACTAACCAAAATAGATTTTCTGTAAATGGAAATGTCTCTATGTATTCTCAGAGAATTCCAAATGTCTGAAATAGCTGTGCTTTGGTGTAAGCCATTCAACCAGATGTTTTTACCTGCCAAGGCTTGCAAACAGACGAGTCCACTGTTTCTTGTCCAAAATAGACTTCTGTATTGCGTACAGGAAGAGGGAATGTATTTGTTTTTCCTGTGTTTTCTTTAAACCCCCTCTCATTCTTTAAAAACTATCCAGCTCTCGGTAAGGGTGAAAGTTTTGCTTACTGCCAAGGTGTACCATTTCTTGACTATTTACACTATAAGCTTTAAAGGGTGACTTATTTGGCAGCAAGCACCTTTCCTTTTTTAACATTCTTTTGACTATTCTTATAATTCATTACTATTACACAAAAGAAAGAAAGCTGTGTTTGCACAGCAAAATGCTGTTTCCAGTCTTTACATGTTACTCCATATACCTGGGCCAATATCTTAAGTTAGCTTCTGTTTTTCCTCACTTTCTTTTGAAAAAGAAATACGAGTTGAGAAAATTTGACAGAATACCATTCCTTATCTGATGAATATCAATTTACTTAGAAGGATAGACAAATAAAATAATATTTTCACAGAAGCTAACCAAAGTTTTCACATTCAAAATTCAGATTTTTGCCCATTTAAGAGATATTTGCTACTAGAACAAAAAGCAGATAGGTTGATACTTTTTCCACCGAGCCGAAGGGATAATCCAGGCTGGGGGTAGTCTCTAGTCTCCTAGCTCTGAAGACCGAGTTGAAAAAACTGAGGACACACCCCCTGGTAACGGTCCCCAGTTCTTCACTCGGTCTCAGCGTGTTCAGACCTCCCTTTAAGGGCTCTGAATAGTTAGGATTGTAGAAGAATACTCATCTCCTGGATTAAGCTTTTTTTCGCAGAGAGGCTTAGATCAGGTAGCTGGCTTGCTGGTTTAGCACTTTCATTTTTTCGCGCCTTTTTTCCAGTTCACGGTTTTTGCTTGTTCTTTTAATTTTTGACTTTTTTTTACTGGTGGACTGGTTTTTGTTTTTGTTTTCCTGTCAAACTGGAGTGGAGGTGACCCTGAGAGCCCGTGTGGCCCAGGCTGGAGTGGGAGCTGGCGTCTTATTGAACTCACCTCCTCCCGATCCACTTTCCCTTGTCCGGGATGAGCCGCAGCTGCCTCTAAGCGCTTCTGTCCCTTTTTGGCGGCAGCAGCCATTTATTTTGTTCGGGGACAATCTTGCAGTTCATCTCCAGGATTGTCCCTTGTGGGAGGGTTCTGGCCATCGGGATTGAATCACGACCCCCCATCCAGTCCCCAGAGCACTGTGGAAGCTGTGAGATGCTTAAGCCTGCCTGACAGTGCAGCCAGCGCCAGGCTCGCAAGCCTCTGCCCTGTCAGGGCTTGCTGCAATTCAAAGAGGCAGCCATTTCCACCGCCCACCTTAACTTGGCTTTTGAATTGTGGAGCTGGGCTGAGCTCACCACTTTGGGTCGCACTAGCCTCCTGAAGTGGTGGACAGCTACTGTGGTTGTAGCTGACAGCTTAGGCTGAATATTTTTTTTATTTTATTTTATTCTTACTCTTTTCTCCCTTTCTCTATCCCTGTCAAGTGACAGTTATTTTTGGCGGGCTCAAAGATGGCCGCCAAGGGAGCTGATGAAGAATTGTCAGTTCCTCAGCAGGGTAGAGAGAAGGCTGTAAAGGGATCCCCTAAGCCCAGGTCTGCTGGTCTGGAGACAGCAGCTAGGATTAGAGCCAGGGCTCTAGCCCCTAAGATCCTCTTGGGCTGAGGATAGACAAGCCAGGCATAGACAAAAGGCTATAGACAAACAGTTTGACAGGGCAGTGGGAGATTCCAGGATGGCTGAATACAGAGCCACCCCTCAAACTTTGCCTCCTCAAGATGACAGGCAGCCAGACCAACTGGCAGATAGGCAGTATATGATGGTCTGGTCCCTGGGGTCTCAAGTACCCATGATTTGAAGGGTAATCTCCAAATCGGGGCTGAGAACTCTTACAATTTTTCTGAGCCACCTCAGGGGATCTTGATGGCGCCACCTGCAGATGAAGTGTCTGGTGGAGCCAGACCTGTGCCTGCAGCCACCTTTACACCTACAGCAGATGGCTTACGGCCGGAGGAGACCCAGATGCAAGAAGTGCCATCCTTCTTGAGAGCCTGGATATTCCAGACAATAAGACAGAAATTACAGGCAGAGATCAACCAGCTGTGCCAGCTGTCTTATTCCTCCCCTTCAGAAAGCAGCCAAATTTATGGCTCCAAGAGGGATTTTTCGGATGAGGAGTCAGAGGTAGCAGGTCCCCCCTCCTTTAAGGGCCTTTTCCAGCCAGCTTTTTTCATGACTCTGCTGGTTAAGGCCAAGAACACTGCTCATCTCAAAAAGGACACGGTCACTGAGGACCTTCCCACTGAGGGACAGGATCAGGTGGATTTCCTGTTCACTGAGAAAGCATCTGTGGTGGATGCTGTACCTGTACCCCAGACGTTTCTCAACCTGATCAAAAAGCAGTGGGAGTCCCCTGGGATGTACACTCACCCCAGTGGGTCTGAGTCTACCTTATTTAATGTGGACAAAGACCTTTTGAACATTATGGAAGTGCCAAAGGTAGATGGCCCAGTGGTAGCCCTAGCTTCCTCATCTGTCATCCCACCTGATGCAGCGGATGTTCTAAAGACAGAGGATCGGAAGAAGGAGATGGCTCTCCGGAGAGCTCATCAAACCGGCGCCTGGGCCATCAGAGCATTGACGACCGCATCCTTTTTTTACACGGGCCTCTTTGTGGTGGCTGAGGCAGCTACAAGACAGAATCCCACCTGAGGATCTCAGCGTGCATCAGGACCTGAATAACATTATAGCTGCAGCTCAGTTGACTGCGGATGCCACCCTCATGTCAGCCAAATTTTCTTCCAGAGCCATGGCCTCTTCCATAACAGCATGCAGGCTTCTCTGGCTAAGAAATTGGCAGATGGACATCAGAACCAAATGGAAGCTGGCATCAGCTCCCTTTAAGGGAGAGAGGCTTTTTGGGGAAGCCCTGGATCCATTTTTGATGGAAACCAGGGACAAGCAAAAGATCCTGCCCTCCCAGGGAAGGCGCTTTGTTTACAGGTCTCATTCCTACTACAGGAAGCCCTCCTTTAAATGGGGGAAGCTGGGACAGGCTTTCCCTGTCAAAATAGGCCCTTATTCCAGAGATCCTCCTCTCAGGCCGATAGACAGGCCTTTGCCGCCAGAGGGCATCAGAGGCAAGAGGGCAGAAGATCCTTTAAGGGTTCCAACAGACCCTTCAGGTGCAACAAGTGATGCCCGACCCCCATAGGGGGCCATCTGGGACTGTTCTGGAAGAGGTGGAAACAGACTACGATGGATGTTTGGATCCTGTCAACCTTAAGATCAGGTCTCTATCTAGAGTTTCTCTCCTCCCCCCCAAGAGCCTTTGTGTGCCGCCCCGTCTCCAGGGTCCCGTCAAAGAGGGATCTCATGGAATCAGCGATCCACCATCTGCTGGACATTCGGGCCATCCAGCCGGTTCTGGTGGACCAGGAGAGACAGGTTTTCTATTCAATGTTGTTTGTGATTCCAAAGGCCTTGGGTGGGTGGCAAGCAATCCTCAACCTGAAAAGGCTCAACAGACATCTAATCTACCGAAGGTTCAAGATGCACTCCCTCCACTCCATTCTAGAGGGACTGCGGGAGGGAGACTTTTTGGCCTTGGTAGACTTGATGGAGGCCTACCTCCATGTGCCGATACACCCAACCACCGTCAGTTCCTGAGGTTTTGCTATTGTGGCCACCATTTTCAATACAGGGCTCTTCCATTCAGCCTGTCATCAGCCCCTCGGACTTTTACCAAGCTCTTGGCAGCAGTAGCGGCACACCTCAGAACTTTACCCATAAGGATCCAATGCTATTTGGACGACATCCTGATAGCATCCTCTTCCAGACCCCAGGTGGAGGAGGATCTGATGTCGACAATCAGGATTCTTCAAGAGCATGGGTTCGCTATAAACCTGGACAAATGCCACCTGGTGCCATCGACTTGGATCTTGCATTTGGGAGCCATTATAGACACCTTGGCCGGTCAGGTTTTTCTCTCCCAGGAGTGTCAAGACAGTATCAGGGAAGTCACATTGCTGATCCTGTCTTCCAGAGAGGCACCTATCATCTTGCTGTCTCAACTTCTCGGCAAGATGATATCGTGCATAGGGATTGTTCCATGGGCCCACTTCCACGCCCGAACCCTTCAGTGGTCCCTGCTTCCTTACCAGAGGGTGAGCAGGGGCGACTCTCCAAGGAGGGTTTGCATCCCCTTGCCAGTTCTTTGTTTCCTCTATTGGTGGCAGTCCCAAGCCATGGATCAGGGATGCTTGTACAGGGAACCCCAGAGGATTACCATCACCACCGACACCAGTCTCTATGATTGGGGGCCCACCTGGGAGCCCAGGTCACCCAGGGGAGGTGGTCATGAGAGGAGCTCACCCACAACATAAATTGGCTAGAGCTCAGGGCTGCCCACTTAGTGCTCAAGGATTTGAGGCAAGAGGTGGTGGGGAGACATGTGCTTCTCCTCACGGACAATGTGGCTACCAAGGCCCACATAAACTGTCAGGGGCGGGCACACGCTCCAGATCTCTAATGCAGGAAGCAACTCAATTGTGCAGGTGGGCGGAGAGAAACCTGTTGTCATTATGAGCAGAACATATCTCGGGAGTATCCAACGTGCAGGCAGACTGGTTGAACAGGGCCACAGTTGACCAGTCAGAATGTCAACTGCATCCCAGTCTATTCCAGGAGATGACAGAATGCTTCAGCCGCCTGATTCTGGATCTCTTTACATCACTAGAGAACATGCTCGATTCCCTGCCCGAGGAGGGGAGGGGTCAACGCTCTCCAGTGCAGGTGGCCCCAGGGACTATTGTATGCCTTCCCCCCCTTCCCCTGATTCCGAGGACAATCAGGAAAGTACTGATAGAAAGGGCGGAAGTTATGTTGGTAGCACCTTACCGGCCCAGGCGTCCTTTGTTTGCCGGCCTAGTGGGCCTGTCAGTCACCAGACCCTGCAGACTCCCCCTGCACAAGATCTCCCTCAGCCAAGGCCCGATTGAGCACCCAGATCCAGCCTGGTTTCGGTTGACCCATCTGGCGCTTGAGTGGGGGATCCTGAAACGGGAGTAGTTTTCCACAAAGGTCATTCAGACCATCCAGGTGGCCAGAAGACCTTCCACGACCAGGATATATAACTCAACGTGGAAGATTTTCTGCAGTTGGTGCGCTGGTCACCAATTGGAACCCTCTGGAGTTTCTGTTGCAAAGGTATTAGAGTTCCTGCAGGACTGGTTAGATAAAGGTCTCAACCCCCAATATCTTGAAGAGACAGGTGGCTACCTTGACCTTGGTGATTTCGGTCAAGGGCTCTACTTCTCTGGCCTAACATCCTAGGGTGAAAGCCTTCCTTAGGGGGGCCATGAATCTGAGGCCACCAGTGCTCCACCGCTACCCCACCTGGGATTTGCCTAAGGTCCTGCAGGCACTAACTTCTCCCCTATTTGAACCCTTGCGTGAAGTCTGCCTTCACCTTCTCACGTGCAAGGTGGTATTCTTGGTGGCCATTACCTCGGCCAGACATATTTCGGAGTTGGCGGCCTTATCCATCAGGAAGGATCTGTGTGTATTTCATGAGGACAGGGTGGTTCTGTGGTTGGACTCTACCTTCCTACCCAAGGTGAACTCCTTATTCCATCGTTCCCAGGAGTTGATTTTGCCTAATTTCTGCCCTGAGCCTACCCACGCACTAGAGAAAAAAATGGCACACCTTGGACATTAGGAGGGCCCTCCGTATTTACATTAAAAGAACGTCTTCTTTTAGGAGGACGGAAGCCTTGTTTGTTTCCTTTCAGCCATCAATTTTAGGTTGCAGGGTGACACCTTCCACAGTAGGTCGCTGGCTCAGAGCCTGCATTGCAAGGACCTATGAGTTACAGAACATTCCTGTTCCCAGGAGGGTCACAGGGCACTCAACCAGAAGTGTAGCGATCACCGCAGCCTGAGCAATGCAGGCATTGATTCTGGACATGTGTAGAGCTGCGACCTGGTCATCGGTGACCCCATTCATAAGACATTACAAAATTGACTCCTTTGCCTCAGCGGAGGCATCCTTTGGAGGATGAGTCCTCCAGGGTGTGCATGTAGACGTAGGGACTTCCGACCAATCCAGCTCCCACCTGTAGGACAGCCATCAGCCAGCTTTGGTATGTCCCAGCCTGGATTCTCCCTTCGGCTCAGTGGAGAAGGGGTGTTGGTCCTACTTGAACACTTCTTCTCGGGGAGCTGAAGGGAGAATCCAGTCCCACCCTGTATTCTGTCTGGTCGGAATAGGGAGGAAATATCCCTTTTTTTTGCAGTATCAATGAACTGTCTGTTTGAAGACAAGGAGCAGCTGAATTCGCTTCAATGTCATTCAGAACTGGGGACCGTTACCAGGGGGTGTGTCCTCAGTTTTTTCAACTCGGTCTGCAGAGCTAGGAGACTAGAGACTATCCCCAGCCGGGATTCTCCCTTCGGCTCCCCGAGAAGAAGCGTTCAGGTAGGACCAATGCCCCTTTTCTTCTGAGAACTTATGCCAGTTCCTTTGCAACCTTGGCTAAAAAAATGGTAGTAAAAATTAGTCATAAGCAGTGACTTTCCTTCCAAATGTTCTGTAGTAAATGAGAGTGCAATATCAACACATGTGCAAAACCTTGGATTGCTATTCCACCTAATTCAGAAATGAAACCAGGTAAAATAAAATCACAAAAACACTGAAAAATCAATAAACTTCATACAAACATATTTATAAGAAAACACACTGGATTACTTAAGTCAGTTTTAAATTCAAAATCTTGTTGCGCTTATTTGAAATTCTTAGTCTCTATTAGTACATGGCATAAAATATATGCTAGAGATATAAGCTTACCTTCCAAAAAACATATATTGTTAGAGTTAATAGTACTGTTACAGAAGGGGGCTGAAAATACCAAAATAAATGTAATATTACAAAGTGCAAGTGCAAAGTGCAAATTACAAAGTACTTCACCCAGGAACAAGAAATCACATTTACAGATATAGGACAGAGAGCCGCTGACTTGTTAATCATAGTCTCTATTAGTACATGGCATAAAATATATGTTACATTGCTAGAGACATTAGCTTACCTTGGAAATATCACAATTGAATATGAATCACTAATTTTAGGCTCTATCCATAGTTTATTTTCCAAATTATAGGAAATAATAGTTCTACTATTTTGCATTGGTCAGACCCAAAATACTATGTTTAGTTCGAAGCTCCACATTTTCAGAAAGTTTCAGAGAAACTTGAGCGGATACAGAGAAAGTCAACAAATGTAGTTGGTAAATTAAGTTTTAGGAAGAGAGCCTGGGGGGAAGGGAGTACAGTACGCTTAGTCTTGAAAAAGGATAACTGAATCAGGATATGAAAGCATTTTTCCAGGACCTGAGAAGAAGATCAAAGAGTGCAACACAGAGAACAATGAGGGAGGGTAGGGGGAGAGAGAAACTAATAGAAAGTAGGAAAGGAAAAAGAAAAAGCAAAAAGTACAAGAAAAGAAAAATACAAATTTAGAAGGAAAATAGAAAGAAAATATAAATTAGTGGCTTCTGATTTTATTTACAGCAGCACAAGTACAACTATATCTTGACATCTTTCTGAAGTTACATCATATTACTGTTCTTTCTATAATCTAACATATCTTTCTATAATCTAACATATAATCAAACATAACATCATTTTTATGCAAAAAGTCCATAACAGGCTTCCAGTCAGCAGAACTGTTGACAACCTACTCTTAATCTTAAAAGGAAAAATTCCAGCTTCATGGAAAATTTCTAGCTGATCTGGAAAATCCTCTGTATCAAAGTATATATTTAAATCCAAATGTTTTAGCTTTTTTTACACATTTACTAAGCATGATAAAATGAATCTTTTTGTTGTTTACGTTTCCAACTTACATTTGAAGTGCTATATGTTCTAGATAATTTTTTGATGTTGCCTTCCAGTGACACACTGTACATATTGTCATTTTATAAAAATTATTTTTGAGATCATAAATGTAAATTTCAATGCTTTTAACCCATATTTATCCCTGTACTTTTCAATTTTATGACTTGAACATTATCAATGTAGAATGGAAATATTAATCTCGACAAAGAGCATATTTATAACAGCATTTGGGGAGCAATTATGATACTATGAAGTAACTCAGATTTTCTTCTGCTCTGTGATTTCTAACCAGTGTGAAAAGAAAAATTTGGCTCTAGAACAGTTACTTCTCTCATAAACATTTTATGCTGGAACTGAATGACTTAATGTTTGCATGTTCATAGGAGGATCCCTCTTCTGGGCAAGTTGAGTCTTATTGATGTGGAAACCCAGATTGCCCCAAGAGGCTTTCCTTTTAAAAGAATTAAGCAAACATGAGTCAAAGCAAAGAAACACTTTAGTAAAGGGGAATCCAACAGTGCTTTCTGCCAACAAAGAACAAAAAAGCCAAAGTACAGGGCTCCTGGCATTCTTCTTGGAAACCCACATGTTGGTATAGGAAGATGCCTTTAGCAATGTTGACAGTAAATTGGCTAAAGCTACAAGTCTAGATAAACATGAACTTGAAGAAGGAAAAGAGGCCGCTGAAATTATTTCACTCCTTAATTATTTCACTTATCTTCTTGAGCATGTCATAGCTGCTCCTAAATTTTTCATGGCCAGAAGATGTGTTTACAATACTTTGTTATAGAAATTTAGGTACACTTGCATAAATTACATATGATTTTGCAATGGTGGAACAACAGCAAACTGCAGCCAGCAAAGAATGATGAAGTTCCAATATAAGAGAATAATTATTCAAAATTTTATGCATTGCACATATTGTATTTTTGAATAAAACTACTGCCATATGGTTTATGGCTGAGCTTTTCCTTGGTCTTCTAGTACAAGTGAAATTATCATATTCTTAACTATAAATAATTTTAAAATTTAAAAGCATTTTATGTGTGCCACAAGATAGTTCTGTCCAATGTATCAGATTTCAGATGTAATTGTTTTAGGAATAATGCCCAATTTCACATTTTGTTTCTTTTATATGTCTTAGATTATTCTGCACTCTGTTCGGCATTTCGGTATGGACTTTGACTATGATACTTGACTGCGTAGAGTTAAAATCCTTGTTGTCTTGTTTTATTCTATTACCCACTTCACCCATTGTTTTTTATTTGCATATTTCTTCTTAGACAGTTCACTTTGCCTTCTGGTTTTGAGATAAGAAACACCTCGGCCTTAATTTAGCTATATGTTCCATTTGTGCAAATTGTGGGAAACTATTTTCCATCAGGAAGGACTGAGGCTTTCCTCTGTTTTCTAAGTGGCGCTTTGCTGATGGAGCTAGCTAAAGTTTTTCTTTTTTTGGAGAAAATTCTTCCTAAAAGATAATAACAAGACTAACTTATTCAGGAACTCCTCTACCCTGAAGATATTTTGGAAGAGAAAAAGGACAGTACAGTACTCAAGGTACTTCTTGTGTAATTAATATACAACTCTGTCTGGTCTTAGCTAATATCGTGTCGCTGCTTTCTGCTGCCATGGATATTTCTGAGCAGCAGAATGGTGCACATTGCTCTAGCTGGGTTTGGGAAAGAAGTGGGAAACTCTTGTTTTTCACTGCTCCTTTCCTTCAGTGGGCTCCTAGTATAGGGGAGACGTAATAATAATGACGTAATCAAAGGTGGGGCTGCCTTTGGTGCAGTGTTTGCTTAATGTGACATTTAAGTCCAAACTTAATAAATAAAACAGATCTCTCTCTCGGAAAAACGGGTTTCTTAAATCTGAGCATAGCAAAAACAAAAGATCAGTTATGCATGGGGAATGGAAAGAAAACATTTAAACATGTTTAGATATCTTTCTTTACTTACTTTTCAAATATATCTTTCTTTTTCCTCTACCAATTATGTATACAAGTATAATGGTGAGAACCGCAAGCAAATCATGAAAATGTAAACATCTGAACGAGTCTTATAAGAAGAAATACACAGTAGATTGGCTTATCTTGAATTGTTTAGTTGGTGTTTTCTTCACCATAAGCGCCTGGTTGAGCGTGTTCTGCCACCAATATCTCACTATTCATATTTAACCAGAGGTTTTAAACTAGGTGTTGCTATAAATACAATTTCTGTAGTTTCTTTTTAATTTCTCTTCTTTTTTTTTCTAGAGCAAATCGTGGCGGAAAATCAAGAACATGGTGCATTGGTCCCCCTTTGTTATGTCCTTTAAGAAGAAATATCCCTGGATCCAATTAGCAGGGCATGCAGGTAATACAGATCACGTTCTGCCATTTGCCTCTCAGAGGGAAACTTCATTTAGGGAAAAGAAAATGCTCAGAAAGTCTCTTGGGGAATTTAAGATAATTAGCTAGTCTCAACATAAATTACTTCCGTAAATTGAATTATAAGTACTTGTGTTTTTCTCCTACTGTTTTATCATAATAAGGTCAAATTAGGTTTGTACTAGAATTGCTGATTTGTTTTAGACATAGAAGAGCAGGCACCTGAGGAAATCAGTAATGCCCAAGAAATTGACTGTTCTGATTTTAAAACTATTTTAATCAAATGATTACAATAAATGCAAAGCTATTTGGCAAGAAGACACCAACTTCTAACATAATTTTTAATAATAATAATGATGATGCTGACGCTGATGATGTATTAAATTTATATGCTGCCCAACTCCCAGTTATTCTGGGATTTCTGAAATAGTTTTTGCTTAAGGAGAATGACTCTACCTTATATAATAGTCTCCTTAAACATTCCTAGAAAATAAAAATAATGTGTGTGCAATCTAGTGTTTGTCTGGAAATGTGTCACTGTCATAAAAAATGGCAAAAATAAATTGGGGGCTAGAAGATATCATGAGACTCATCCTTGGGAAGGAGTTTTGAAACAAGCTGTGACAACCATTTCATAAGTATGCATAACTTCCTATGACAGCCGCTTTACCCATTATTTTTATCTTAAAATTCCAGTTGTGCTCAACAACTCCAAAATATTACTTAACTTTGAATTATATGTAAAATCTTAAAACTGTAATGCTACTTGAAATATTTGACCCAGGGACTAATATATTATATCCTCCCCTTGTCCTGTCATGTTAACAGTTTGGGCACAAAGCAAGCCTAGGACTCTGTTGCAGACAACTCTGAATTTCTTATAAAACAAATCTTCTGTGCGTCTTAGAAAAAATAGTATCCTGATACTGCATCAGAATGATCCATGCAGTATAGGCCCTTCTCCATATTGAGGATGTCCTGAGTATGCCTCCTATAGAGAATTATAAAGTTGTTTTTGTAAGCAAAGCAATATTGTTAGTTTCCTATGCAGTTTTTTAGATGTTAAGACTTCCCTCTAATTTCCATCTGCTACTATGTGATAGGAGTCAATTCTTCCCACAGAGTTCCCAGTTATCTACCCAAACAGCTCTAAGTTATATTATTAAAGTAGGGGTGGAGCACCTCTGGCCTGTGAGTCTGTAAGTTTTGCACATCCATTAGGATCAAAACTCTTGTGGAAGAGCTTTTCCCGTCCACAAAGTCCTGTCTACAGAAACAAAGTGAAGATGTTGTAAGAAAAGAGATTCCGGCTTTCCCTCCATGCCTATATATATCCGCAGAATTCTGTGCACAATTCATTGCAAGAAAAGGAAATACAGACTCCTTTTGTGGGGGAGTGGTGATGCCTCAGAAGACATTTACCAGTGATGCCTCAGAAGCATGTGCATGAGCATGTGTTATTTGCCCATCTAGCATTCCTGATGTAATGAAGTTGCACCGCCACTTAGGGAAAACTGCATGATCTGCACATGAACAGGGGTGTCTGTCCTAAATCAAGTAGGACTGTAGTGGATATAGATTTCTGCTCACCTTTCTCTTTTATTCACACATAGAGGATTGATCAAAAGAAAACGAGGAACCCAGAAATGCTTTAAAAAGTGTCATGAAGTAATTTATTGACATTCCCCTACCCCTTTTGTACAAACTCCTTTATACAAACTCCTTTGCAATGTTTAGATAATTTTTAGTACCAAAAGCAGGGAAAAGAGCTTTGTTTGGAGCAACACAATTGACCAGAAAGAAAGTCAGTTATATAATAGTATTTGTGTATGTGGAATTAGCAACATTCTCCTCTATAGTCATTCAACTTGCTCATGAGATGCATATATTTCATATGTCAATAACATGGACATAATGGGTTCAGCTTCATAATCATAAGAGAGTAACCTTAGATCATCTCCTCTTGTACATAAGAGAGTATTGAAACACTTTTATTAGTTGGGATGAGATGCTTTTTCAGTCTCATTTTCTGTCTCTTTCCCACATTAACCGAGGAAAAAAACATTTTAACAAAATATTCTATTTGGTGTTTTTATGCTGCTTTGTCTGAAGTAAATCTATATTATTGCCATTCATTCAATATCATAGTAGAAAGTGTCTAGGTGTACAGAATTAAAAAGAACAAAAGACTAATCTTGTTTGCATTCTCCAGGGTGGTGGCGAGGGGATCCAGGAATGGGTTAATGCTGGTGCTGTAGCTCTGAAGACTGGGTTAAAGTTCTGAGGACACGCCTCCCTGCTAACGGTCCCCAGTTTTAACTCAGTCTTAGAGCTCAACAGAGGGGTTTAACTAGCTCCCAGAACTTGGAGAGCAAGTACACCATTTCTGAATCTTTTCAATCTAGAAAGGGAAAAAAAGAGATAAACTTTGATAGATGGTTTCCTGGCTCCATCCGGTGCAGCCATATTGTGCCGTCTTTGACGGCCACAAGCTCTCAGTTTGCTCCGTGGTTCTGGCCAGCAGAGCCATCTCTCCTCCGGCCCTGGACAGCAGCCGAGGCCCCCTCTTTGGTTCCACGGCTGTGGGGGTTAGAGCCCCAGCCCAAGCAGCACCTATAAAATTTCAGTGTATATAGCCTTGTTTAAATACATTAGAAAAAGCTAAGAATTGTAGCTGATCCCAACTTGTTGCTGTCCAGATGCTACTGAATGTTATAGGAAATGAAATCCTGCATCCTGGAGAGTACCAGGCAGAAGAGCTGGGGCATTCCATAAAAGGGTGAAATATTCTTTGTGGCAACTTTTAAAAATGCTTCCATTTGTATTTTAAAAACAATTTTGTTTTGGTTTGTGTTTTAGGTAGCTTCAAAGCTGCAGCAAATGGAAGGATATTAAAGAAGCATTGTGAGTCTGAACAGCGTTGTTTGGACCGTTTGATGAATGATGTCCTTAAGCCTTATGTTCCTGCCTACCATGGAGATATTGTGAAGGATGGGGAGAGGTATAATCAGATGGAAGATCTCCTAGCTGATTTTGATTCTCCTTGTGTCATGGACTGCAAGATGGGAGTCAGGTTAGCTTTTCTTTATAGACAAAAATATAGAGTAACCTGATTCTTACAACGATCTTTGAAAAGAAATGTGAGGCAAATTATAGATTTTATTACCTATATGTGAAGCCAGCAGAGCAATTTAGCCTTGTCCTGCCCTAACCCTGCTGAGGGCTTGTTAAAGCAACAGTGAAAAACCTACTGATTGGTTTGCTTTAATGCAAATCTGAAGTTCAATTTCACATCGTATGTTTTTGCACGATCACTATAGATCAAGCTGATTTTTATCTCTGTTTGAAATCTGGCAGAGATGATTACCTTGGAAAAAGCAGGTGATTTCATTTTTTAAGTTTAAGCATGGACAGACCAATGAAGCCTGATTGTAGGTGAAAGTTTGTTCTCTCCGCTGAATAACAGAAAGAACAATCCAAAAGAAACTTCCCTAATCTAATGTCATTCTGATTTGCTATTAACTCTCATTACCATGAACCAGTAGATGGTCATGTTGACTGATAAGAACGGTGATGTCTAATATAACTAAAGATATAGTCTGCAATTCTTATCTAAATAATTTAAAACATGGGAATTTGACAAAAGGGGAATTCTAACTCATTTGGACTAGTAGTGTATCTAGGACCTTTATTTTTATCTCACCTTTATTTTTATAAATAATTCAAGGCAGCAAACATACCAAATACTGTTTCCTCCTCTAATTTTCCCTACAACAACAACCCCGTGTTGTGGGTTAGAGAGAGTGACTGGCCCAAGTCATCCAGCTGCCTTTCATGCTTAAGGTGGAACTAGAATTGTGGTTTCCAGGTTTCTTGAGGAAAATGTCCTTCATAAACTACTTTTTAATAGCATTTTTGGAATTGAATTGTGCTCTCTAGCCACTCCATACCCATGATAGATAAGGAAATTCACTGCCCTATATCATCATAAATTTACTCTTTGTGAAAAAGGCTGCTGTTTGATTTAGAATTTTCTTGCACTTAAGGAAAGCAAAACTCAAATTAACTGCATGAATAAATGGAATGACATTCAAAGCTGTGGGTTGACCAGCATATTTTTCCAAAAATGTACATCTTTGTCAGAAAGATAATAGAGGATTACTACAGTTTACTTATTCTAGAAACAACTGTAAATTTGCTGTTCTTCTGTAACTGTGTTTGAGAGTGTGTTTAGCATAGCTCTTCAACTATATATAGAATCTTGGCTGCTTTATTGAAAATAAATATACAGAAATATTATTTAATATTTCAAGCAAATTAATGTCTCCCAGATTTGTTGGAACTGCAGATCCAAAAATTCCCAGATATCATGGCCAGTGGCAAAAGTAACTTCAGACACAATAGTCCTAAGAGTTACTAGGTTCTTAACTAGGTTGGTAAAAAAACCAGTATATATTGGAGAAAATTAGGAGAAACTAAAGGATATGAAATTGTTCAATACCCATGATTAGCAGAATGCAATCCTAGAATGTATTTCTTGTCCACTGAATACTTTGATATAGAGGAATCCTTGGTGCCAATGTTCAGAAAACAGAGTGCTGAGAAGGATCAATTCAGTGTTTTTGTTTTTATTTTATCTCAAACCATAAGCAAGGTTGCACAATTAAGCTGATTTTCAGTAGACAAATTAAATTTGTTTCCTCACACATATATTGGCATCATTTCCATACAGGTGTCACGTAATCATTAATTCAGATGATTTTCAAAGAAATCAGTGAATAGAGATGTGTTGACATTTATTAAGCATTACCTTGAAGATCAGATTTAGAATATGACTGCACAGAAACTGCTGGGAAGCATGCTCTGCTTGTGGCCTTAGCAATAGCAATAGCAATTAGACTTACATACCGCTCCATAGTGCTTTTTACATCGCTCTCTAAGCGGTTTACAGAGTCAGCCTATTGGCCCCAACAATCTGGGTCCTCATTTTACCTACCTCAGAAGGATGGAAGGCTGAGTCAATCTTGAGTCTGGTGAGATTCGAACTGCCAAATTGCAGGCCGCTGACAGACAGCAGAAGTAGCCTGCAGTACTGCATTCTAACTACTGCACCACTGCGGCTACTTAGAAGCTATAAAGAAGATAGTGGATTGTAGGATCACTCAATGTAATCTGGTAGAGTTCTACTTATCATGGTAAGATTTAAGAAAAGAAAACACAACCTGTTCGACCCCTTGGATAGTAGTGTATGACCCTTCAATTCTCAGTAGCTCAGTCAGCATGGCCAATGGCAAGGGATTATGGGAAGAGTAAAATCACTATGGGCACAGTAGGCTGTCTACCCATGATTTAAAATGTTATCATTCTGAGATCAATAAATATGTCAATGAACATTTTGCATATATTGCATGCTGTTCTCAGCACATGTAGCACTTGTACATGTAGACCCTTTCATGTTTGAGATACAAAACAACTGCTAAGAAATTAGAAGCTGTCATGACTAGGGCTGTACTGCAAATATGGAGCTGAATTAAGGTAAAATTAAATCTGTAGTTTATAAGATCTGTAACCAGAATCTTAATATCTAAGGTTAAAGGACACTGGAAAAGTGCAGAGTAGTTGCATATCTTTTATTGAATAAGTACTCCACAGTGATATTTCAAGAAGTACAGTACAGCTTTTGGAGAACAGAGCTCTCTGGTGGGCAAATGGGGAAAATTAACAAAACAACAATAACCATTTTTGTTCAATCTATTGTATTCCATACCTAGGTTCATTGTATGACAAATAACATGAAATGTCAGTAGCATTCTTTCATGTCTACTTGCCAGTAAATGATGGATGCACTTTAGATATGGAAAACATCCCCAAATACACAATTTAATATCTTAAGGAAACCATTCACATCTATCATGGAGCTTTCAGAACAACTAGTGACTCAGACCATCTCTGGCTACTTACTGTATGCATCATTGAAGAAGAAAACAATTGTTTTTTGTCTTCATATCATGTACTTTGGAAATTAAGGTTTCTTCATCCTTTCAGAGTAGGCTATACAGGAAGGACCATGCTCTTGGAGGATAATTCTGTCTGCATTAGAGAGTGCTTCCAATATTTAAATCTGATTGACTCCAATATGTTGACTTCAATGGTTCAAAAAAATTGCCATTGTTATACTGATTATAGATGATGTTGGCTTCCATAATATTGGAATAAATGAAGATGCTCTAGAGTATGGATAAGTAATTTGTATCCCTCTATGATGCCCAACAATAATACTTTTTTTCAGTTTGAATAACTCATTTTGACATGAATGGGGCGTTTATATCAAGTAGGACATTTATAAAGATGTGCCTGCATTTGTAGGGGGGGGGAGTGGGAGTTGGGGTTAATATTTATAAACATAAAAAAATTATCCTTCTAGATAGGAAGGAACCTGCACTGCACTTATTGCATATTGAGAAGATAGGAAGGAACCTGTTCATCTGCCCAGACATCTGTGACATAGTAGTAATAAATTGGTTTCCAAATATGGTAATGTGAACATACATTGTCTTTGCAGGACCTATTTGGAAGAGGAATTATCAAAGGCCAGAAAGAAGCCAAGTTTGCGGAAAGACATGTATCAGAAGATGATCGAAGTAGATCCTGAGGCTCCGACTGAGGAAGAGAACTCTCAACATGCAGTGACCAAGCCTCGATACATGCAGTGGAGAGAAACTATAAGTTCTACAGCAACGTTAGGGTTTCGGATTGAAGGAATAAAGGTAGACTTTCTGATTTGTCTGTTGCAACAGTGCATGGGAAATGAATCTGTGATTAACTTGTCATGTAATGTAAAATGTCAGATATTTTTGTCTAGGTTTAACAATTCCATATATAATATATCTTTGCAAAGTACATATTATTGAGACAAGTTTCTTTGGAGACAGATGTGATTTCCGATTATTAACTTGGTATGGCAGGATCATGAATTCTTTGTGGCATTAACTCTTTCCCTTCTCCTTTTTGTGTTAAATCATTGGACATATGCAGTTGACAGTTATAAAACTTCTTGCCTTGCTCTGCCTTGCCGTATTACATTATTATGTAAAGTTCATATAATAATAGTTTTTAACCTACTTATTCAACCAAGAGATTGGTCTTATGAATGGATAATATAGCAACGTGTGAATTTTTCCTAAGAGACTCTGACTAGTGCAATCCAGTATGATTCTTCAGAGGCCTAGGTTCACTACATCCTCATCCTTATGAGCCATTTTGTCTGGCTACAAAAGCCATTTTGTCTGGCTACAAAAAAGGAATGGACTGATTCATGGAAGTCATGGGAATCAATGGGAAAGTAGTAGGGAACAGACTGTTGGACTAGATTTAGCCAGAGTCCAATTCAGCAGGTCATTGCTTATGTTCATATAAGTGGAATGTGTCTCATACCTTATTCTTCCTTGTCTATCTGGGCAACAGTAAAAGCTCAGATGTAAAGGGTTTACTGGATGTTGCAGACATTACAACATTCCCCAATTGTTTGGATATCTGAAGAAGTACAAAAAGGGTAATAGAGTGACATTAACACATTGAAACTTTTGGCGGTGTCTCTGGTGGTTTCAGATACAATTATTGGAGCCCAAAGCATGCAAGTATCTCATTTTCAGGAATGTGAAAGCAAAAGTAAAACTAAGATTTGTGATGGCGAACCTATGCCATGCGTGCTAGAAGTGGCATGCAGAGCCACTTTTGCTGACATGTGAGAGGTCGCCCGGAAGAGCCCCACTGCACATGTGTGTGCGCCGCCTGCTTGACAGCTGATTGTTGGGTATCTAGCGTGCATGCACAGGGGGAGGGGTGTGTGTGGGAGATGCGCCCATGCGCAGAGACACGCAGTGCACGTGGAGGTGAGTGCAGGCACAGGGAGTGGCCTGTGTGTATTGCCTTCTGGGTGCTGGCACATGAGTGCGTGCATGAGAGCAATTTTCGGCGCAGGAGCCAAAAAAAGTTAGCCACCACTGGACTAGAGGAACTATGGTGCCAAATGAGAGAGATAGTTTGTCATTCCAATACAGTTCTAAACTACACCAGTGAGTTATATCTGCTTGCTTATATTAGCTCCAACTTTGGGCATCTTTGTGCTCATTAAACTAAAGCTTAAGAGGAGGGTTATATAATAAATCCCATGGGTTTAAATCAGGGGTGTCAAACTCAAGGCCTGTGAGCCAGATCTGTCTCACGGAGTGCTTAGATCTGGCCTGCAGGACCACCCTGGAAACAGTGAAGGTCCAGCCCGCAGTGCCTCTGCCAGTGAACACAAAGCTCAGGAGGGCCACACGCAGCTATCCTGGGCTCCGTTTTCGGCCACGATGGTCTCCTGCAACTCTCTGCCAGTGAAAATAAAGCTCAGGAGGCACACATGCCCCCCAAAACTTCATTTTGCTGGCTATAGGAGGCTGTTGCAGCCGAAAACGGGGCCCAGGAGCCCGTTTTCACTAGCAGAGCTCTCAGGCCACCACAGGCACCCCCAACACGAGTGATGTCATGGTACCACCCCCCCGCCCCCACCCCCCGAGGTCGAACACAACCCTCATGCGGCATTCAATGAAAACAAGTTTGACACTCGTGGTTTAAACGAACATTGGATAGTAGATTTAGGAATAACATTACTGAGTTTAATGAAATAATGGTCTGCAGCTTCCACTTGTTGCACTTACAATAGCTTACTACATTAAAACCTTAATATAATAACTTGTAAGACAGAAAGTTGGGGTAAACATATAGATTCTTTCCAGCCTTATAATTTCCATGATGCCAAAATGCATTCTGTTGAAGCGCTACATATCTAGCATTGTTCAATATGGTATCTCTCAAGAAATGGTTATTTCTCACCTCCTTTGCAATCATATTCAAAATAATCCATATCAAACCCTCCAAAAAGTTTCAAATGGAAGAAAAATGCCTCCAACAGCAGCAGCTGGATGCAACTGATTTCACTTAGAAAGCTATAAACATAGAAATGACTTCTCCAGCGTCCCCAGAACAACAAAAAAGCAGTCTTCCCCCACCCACCATGACTGTTTATTAAGCTCTGATTACCATCTCAAATTTTTTGCCCTAAATTTTGTCATAGGATATAGTGAGTTCTGTTTAGTGATCAGCAAGTGGTATTAATAGAAAAAGCTTCTTCGGGGTAATAGCCATGTTTTTGTCATTGTTTTTTTTTAAAGAAAGAAGATGGCACTGTGAACAGGGATTTCAAGAAGACTCGGACAAAGGAACAAGTCATGGACGCCTTCAGGGAATTTACAAAAGGAAACCATAACATTCTGGTGAATCACTCTAACTATTTCCTTTGGCGTTCCTTACTTTGGATTAATTTAACATCCAAAACCACATGCTAAAATGGAAAGGGGAGATGTGTAATGACTTGGGCAATACTTTCACTCAAGGATCAGCAGGCCACAACTGCCCCCAAATCCATTTTTATGCTCCTTTGAATTCTACTCCCACCCCAATATCGTGCTGCCAAAATTCAGCAGCAGGAAAATGGTGGGATTTGGGTGGGAATCTTTTTACTAATGAGCCCCTAAAATAAGTGATACACCTCTGGGCTTAGCACCCACTTTGTGTAAAAACAATACAGGCACCACAGCTAAGTAAGCCCAAAATATTGTTTTTTGAAATAGTTGATGATGTCATAGTAATATGCTTTTGCAGGGCTCCAAAATAAAAATAAGTGTTGCCACTGAACAAAATAAAGTTGCCTCTTGCTTTAACTAGACTAAGCCCTTAAATAGATTGGTTCAAATTATGACATCTTGCTCAAAGCTTTTCAATCTCTTCATGTTATAAAAATAATTTTAAATTTTAAATGTTCCTTAGAAGAAACTGATTTTGAAAGGAAGCATATAAAAATTGAAATATATAGTCAAAATTGTGTTATCTCTTTAGTTTGTTGAATGTATTAATGTTAAGACCAATCAGATTTAATAGAATATTTTTCTTCTTCTTTTTTTATTAAATTGCTATCTGTTTATTTTCTAGAGCCAATGTACCATTCTAATCCACAGAGTCAGTACAGTTTACAAACCCCTTTCCAATAAAAGGATTAAAAAGTAATATATTAAAATCGCAAACAAATTAAGACAAACAGTAAATTACCATTTGCAATAAACTTTGCACAAAGTAATAAACAAATTTCACACACATAACAACTGTAGGGAGCTTCCTTCTACACAAGAATCAAAGGGCTTTGAAATAGCCAGACCTTAAGACTTTTCAGAATGTTAACAGGAAAGGGACTAGTCTAATCTTGCGGAGGTGAGTGGGTGGGCAGTCTGTTTTCACAAAGAAGACTCATCCTCAGAATCCCTGTGGATGATGTTCTCTTAAAAAAGGACTTAACATATGGATGGAAATGGAAATGAGAGCAGGATATTCAGGTCCCAAACCATATACGTTACTATAGGAAAGTAACTAGCAATCATCACAGTTGCTGGAATAGTGTGTCACATAGGAATACCTTATAATAGCTATCATTACTCAAGCCACTGCATTCTGAAGCAGCCAATACAGGGCATATTGCAATATTCCAAAAACAGTTAATTAAGGTATGAGACTCTTTTCAAGCAAAGTTGTACCTGACGCATGAGATGTAATTTATGCAAAGACCCCAACTAGCCACAATGTTACCTGCTCTTTGCTAAAAAGCTGGGCATGTAGGAAGAGCCCTAGATTTTGAATCAGTTCTGTCTAGGATAGTGCAATCTGTCTAGAACTAGCTATCCGTCTTGCTGGGATTAAGCCTAAGCCTCTTCTTTTCCATCCATATCTTGATAGCCTCCAGCCATCAAGAGAGAACATTAGTCATGTCTCTTCCTTGGCCCAGGATCAAGATATACAACTGAGTTCTATCTGCATACTGAAGATGCTTAACCATGACTTCTCCCAATAGCTTCATATAAGGAGATGTTAAAAAGAAGAAATGAGAAAACCAAGCCTTGCAAGACACCATAATATTACTCATAATATTACTTGAGTAATTATTCCATTACTCAAAAAGGAAGAGAACAATTTGCAAAACGGCTTCCCCAAACCTAACCCATATAGTTCAAGTTCAACCAAGAAGGACAACCTAAAGTCACCCAGCACCATAAAATCGAGTAACTCCATCACCACCCCAGAAATGAGGTTGAGCAGTGCTGGAAGGGATATGTTCAATGTGAAATAATTTTTATGCAAATAAATTTGCTTGCAATCCTGTCTTGTAGGAAGGTGTGAACAAAATTAAAGTTAAGTGAACAGTCTGTGCTTCAGAGCTTACTATAGCACTCAAAGGACTTGTGTGATGTATTCCCTCCTCTACTCTCACCTTTTATTCATTTTTTATAAGTCACTGGTATCTGGGCTGAGATATGGGTCATACCTGATTCAGGAATAATGCCTTGGCTTATGTGTGTGTTGTGTGTGTTGTGTTGTGTTGTGTTATGTGCACGAATGCATGCAAATACAGCATGTATGAGTTATATATATATTTTCTTGCAACTTCAGAACAGTTATCTTAACCGGTTAAAGGGAATACGTGATACTTTGGAAACATCACCATTCTTCAAGACCCATGAGGTAAAATTATTCATTTCCCCTTTTGTCTTTTAAAAAACTAGAGCTAGGTCAAATCATATCACCTAAACACACAAATGGAAATCATTGGGCATTTGGTTCATGAAAATTCAAAAATATGCCTATACATCACAACTGTGTGCATTGAGAACCCACGGAAACAATTTTTACTGCCTCACATGCTGAAATATTGCTACTTTCAGTTTTTAATTTGTTAATACAAATATCCTGTAGATATATATTTTTAAAATTGTAATCTTATCTTCAGAAGAATTTGTAACACTTGTTCTTTAATTCCTGCTCTGGGATCCTCAGTTCTTTTGCATTTGCTTTTGCAGGTAATTGGGAGTTCCCTTCTCTTCATCCATGACAAGAAGGAGCAGGCCAAAGTATGGATGATTGATTTTGGGAAAACCACTCCACTTCCAGAGGGACAGGTTCTGCAGCACAACGTGCCCTGGATAGAGGGGAACAGAGAGGATGGCTACCTCTGGGGGCTGGATAATCTTATTGAGATCCTAACAGAGTTGTCTCAACATGAAGATCTGCATTAAAACCAAGAGTCCACAGTCCACCACCTAGTTCCTCCAACTGACTTTCTGATCTGCACTACAAGACACTTTTCTTCCATGTTCTCTTCCAGTTCTAAAATTTAAAAGTTCCTTTTCTTTTATTTAAGGCAGAGATCCCCAAACGTAGCACTTTAAGACTTGTAGACTTCAACACCAAGAATTCTCCAGCCAGCTATGCTGGAGAATTCTGGGAGTTGAAGTCCACAAGTCTTAAAGATGCCAAGTTTGGGGACCCATGATTTAAGGTGTAAATAAAATGTAATTTTCCCAAAGAAACACTGAACAAGAAGTTAATCCAGATAGCAATATTGGCCTTGGGAGTTAGGTCTCCTGCATCCTAAAACGGAAAATAACTTTTGTATAAAAAATCTGATAAAAGTTATTATGTGCCTGAGTACCAGAAAGATAATGCTCTAGACTTGTTTAAATTGTATCTAGTTAATAATCTCTAGAGTAAAGGATGCATTTGTAGTTATCTGCTGCCCTCTCATGTCCAAAGCTAGCATTTGGGGCAACTGATGTTGAAAACATGCTTATATTGGGCATTTTTTATAGGTGTTCTTTCTTTGTGGGAATGCCCCACAAAAGGAATGGTAGCAATTTATATTTACTAACTGTCCTAAATATAAGAATTAGAATATAATAGCTTATAGGAATAATTAAACATCAGATAGACTTTTCTACATAAGGAAGTAATTTCTTGTTGGCTTACTGTGCAATATATACATAGTTGTAGCAACTGCAGAAGTTTGCCTTTGTGGGTTACATTACACGGTGCATTCATTTAGCTACTGAAATTAGTTTGGACTACTGAAAACAAGGGTCTGATCCTTTCTCTACCCTTCCATTAATTTGGGATGACCTGGCCACATGGCAGGAAAGGGGCTGCTGCAGAGTAACAAAGGCACTGACTGCCGTCCTCTGGGTGTCTTTTTGTTAGCACTGCAGTACCTTTTGAACATGATAGTGCATTCTCAGGTGAGTTCCCAAATCATTCCAAATCTCCCATTGTAAGAAGAGATATTAACTAGACCTAACATATCAGCAAGCAGAGTATTATAATGGTAAAGTCTGTATGTCTGGCAAGGAATATGGGAAAGGTGATGGTAAGTAATTTGGTAGCAATATAGGCAGACTCTAAATGAGGATTTGCCACATTCAGTCTTGCAAATATATCTGAGTCTCTATTTAGGATATACAAGTTATTATACAAGTTCCTGGAACATTTGAATTGGACTGCTGAAATCAAGCGATCAGCAACTGGGAGAGAAATATTATTGGTGCATTTGATTTTCTTTGGAGAACTCAATACTGCAGAAACAAGACAAGACTATAAGTCTATGTTACATTTTTTTCTGAGCCATTTCCTGGCTATTGTTTTCAACCTTTCCATATTTATAATGTATTCCATATTCTATAGCTAATATGTTGTTACTATTCTTCCAAACAGTAATGCTGTAATCCTGTTTCTTGCATCCAGAGGTGCTGTCCTTGAAACAATTGCATTTGTTTTAGAGAGCAGCTATTCATTGGCATTCAGTCCCTTTGAAAGCTTTCCAGAAAGATTCTATCCCATTGTTTCATTCGTGTATCACTAAGATAATATTTCGTTTTTTTTAGTGCTGTTGTAAATAATTGCTTTGCTTAAAAGGTTTTTCCCTTCAGGCTTCTTATGCTGTTTAATAATAGCCTATGCTGAAAGTGCCTTATGGACTAGTGTCTGTTCCACTCAGTGTCATGAAAAAATTTGTGGTTTTTTTAAAGTACTATTTATTGTCATACTTTTACAGTAGTTATCTAGAACACTAAGTCTTAATGCATGGAATTTTGTAAAGGATAATGCTTGGCGTTTGCAATCTCTTTCTGCATTTATGGAAAGAGGAAGACCATGAAACAGCTTCAAGTCATCCTATTTTAAAAATGTATTTAGCTTTTAAATTACTTCTATTAGATACTTTTTTTAAAAAAAATGCTGGTTTGTTTGTAAAATAAGATTCTTTGCTTTATGGCTTTTAAAGAAGTGAAATGTTTCTCCAGATATCTTTTGGATCTTTCTGGAGGCTGGAACTATTGCTGTGAGGTATTTCTCCTAACACTTTCCACCCCGTTCCCCTTGATTAGCAGGGAGATGAGGAACCCTCAGAGGAACATCACCAGTGCACAATGCCTGTAAGTCAAACAACTTAAAATAAAAACATACAACATGATTTTTTGTTGTGATAGATTATCATTTGTAATTGTTTACATCAGATATTCTGGTCGTGAGAGGCTGGTGTAAGAAATTTTATATTTCTTAATATACAATACTTTGATCTACTGACCGGTACCACAGTGTTGACAATATGGGACAATCAAGGTCCTAAATTCTATCATACCAAAATTACTAAATTTCCAAATCTACCTACTTAACACCTTGATATACATTTAGATTTTGGTATAGGTGTATAATTGTCTGATATTCAAGTCAATGAATTATTCAATTCAAACTAGTACAATAGACCCTCTGGTCACGACCACAATTCATTCCATAACTTTGGTCGCAACCCGATTTGGTTGTGACCCAAACTTAATTTTGGAAATTTAGCGCTTTTAAAAAAATGGTGTGGAAGGGGAAATCGGCCGCGAAAAAAGTGAATTTTTTGGTCGGAACCCGATTTGGTCATGATCAGAAGTGTTTGTGACCAGAAGTTCTACTGTATAGCAAAAAGTAATATTTTAGAGATATTTAATATCTTGAATTTAAGCCATGCTAATGAATTCTTAAACACCAATTATTTTGTATTTTTATGCCAGTATTTTTTATTCCACCTTACTATGTATCTCAATAAACAAACTAATTCTTAACAAGCATGTTCCTACAAGGTGAGAGCTATAAGTATTCATTGGGGTATAAATAAGTAACAGAAAAATATAAGTCAGTTCAGTGTTCTATTTTTCTGTACGGTCTCTATCTATAATGCACATAAGATTGTGCATACTATAGTAAGCAATTTGGAAATAAGTCCCAGCGCTATCACTTAAATAGCATACTGTCATATTAAACTATTTGTAATAGAAAGTTCTTTTTTCTCAGAGTTCTGGCTCTTTTCAGTTACCCAGATTGGACTTTATTCTGATATCCCAGAATTAGGTTCTTTGAATGGTAGACAGCTTGATTGGTATATTCAAAAATTTAGCCACATTTTAACACGCAAACTAACATAATAGGGACAGTGTTGCTGTGTTGCTTTATATGTTGAACAGAATAACAGGGAGCTTGTAGTTCTTCTAGTTCAACCTCCTGCTTAGGCAGGAAACCTACACCCCTTCAGGCAAATGGTTATCCAATCTCTTCTTAAAAACTTCCAATGTTGGAGCATTTACAACTTCTGGAGCAAGTTGTTCCACTGATTAAATGTTCTGTCAGGAAATTTCTTCTTAGTTCTAAGTTGCTTCTCTCTTTGATTAGTTTCCACCCATTGCTTCTTATCCTACCCTCAGGTGCTTTGGAGAATAGCTTGACTCCCTCTTTTTTGTGGCAGCTCCTGAGATATTGGAACACTGCTATCATCTCACCCCAAGTCCTTCAGACTAGACATACTCAGTTCCAGCAGCTGTTCTTTATATGTTGTAGCCTCCAGTCCCCTACTTGCTCTTCTCTGCACTCTTTCTAGAGTCTCAACATCTTTTTTACATCGTGGCAATCAAAACGGGATGCAGTATTCCAAGTAAATGATCTTGATTCTATCCCTCTGTTTATGCAAACTAGAATTGTGTTGCCTTTTTTGGCAGCTGCAACACACAGCTGCTTTATGTTTAAAGTGATTGTCCACTAGGACTCCAAGATCTCTCTCAGAGTTACTACTACTGAGCAAGGTACCACATATACTCTACCTGTGCATTTTGCATTTCTAAATGTAGAACCTTATTTCTGTCACCATTGAATTTAATTTTGTTAGACAGTGCCCAATGTTCAAGTCTGTCAAGATCCTTCTGTAGGTTAAGCCTATTTTCTGGAGTGTTGGCTATTCCTGCTAGCTTGGGATTGTCTGCAAATTTGATGAGTTCCCCATCTATCCCCTCGTCCAAATCATTGATGAAGATGTTGAAGAGTACTGGACCTAAAACAAAGCCTTGGGGTATCCCACTGCATTCTTCCCTCCATGTAGATGCAGTTGGCCAGCCAGTTACGAATTGATCTGGTGGTGATGCTGTCTAATGCACATTTTTCTATTTTATCAAGTAGTAGGTTATGGTTTACTTTATCAAATGCCTTACTGAAGTCCAAGTAAATTATATCAACAGCATTCCTCTGGTCCACTAATTTTGTCACTTTGTCAAAGAATGCAATAAGATTAGTCTGGCATGATCTGTTTTTGACAAACCCATGTTGGCTTTTGATTATTACTTGTTTGCTTCTAGGTGTTCGCTGATTCGCTGCTTGATTATCTTTTCCAGAATCTTCCCTTGTATTGACGTCAGGCTAATAGGTCTGTAATTTCCTGGATCTATTCTCCCCCCCATTTTGAACATGAGAACTATATCAGCTCTTTTCCAGTTCTCGGGCCGTTCCCCGGTGCTCCAGGATCTTTGAAAGATATAGTTCAGTGGTTCTGAGATCTTGTCTGCCAGTTCCTTCAGAACTTTGGAGTGTAATCCATCTGGCCCCGGTGATTTGAACTTGTCCAGGGTAGACAGGTGCTCACTTACCATTTTCTTCCTTATTTTAACCTGTGTTCCTAATCTGTTTTTTTGTGGTGCTGTTTTTTGATAGGTTGGACTGTTTCTTCCCTTTGTGTAAAGACAGATGCAGGATCTGTCACATATGGTATTTCTTGAGGGAAAGGTACCATTCACTCTTATCTCAGAAATACCTTGTTTTGTCATCTTCATTATGAGGTGGGAACTAAGTTCTGAGCAACTCCAGTTACCATATCAAAATTGGTTCAGGGGTTATAGGGACTAATATAAATGCAAAATAATTGCACAAGACTGGGAACTATGCTATGGAACTCTTGGATGTTTTTCATACCTAAGAATAAGCATAGATCTCAGTAGTCACAGTTGCCCATTTTCAAAAGAGTCAGAAAAAATGTTATAAATAAGCACTTGTCTAATATAATTACACAATTCCTGAAGTCAGGATAAATGACACTGCATAATCTAGGTGTCAAAATGACACCTAGATTATGCAGTGGAGAAAGACGTACCAAATTTAGTGAAAATTGCATGGGCTCTTATTGCTGTAGTTCCCCGACACAAACTTTTGACATGGATTAGTGAATTCTATCAAGTTTTATCAGCTTTTCAATTTTGCCTTTCCTGAAAACCAGCTATGTTGGTTCAGCATTCAGATTTTAAAAAAGAAATGGTGAGAAATCACTAAGGGAGTTTCACTAATAGCCACCTGGCTGATCTCTTGACTCTTGTATTTGGGATTCATTGCATGCAAATTTTACACAATGATTCTGTTCAATTTCAATGCTTTTTCTTCTCCTGGTAATTTCTCATTCATTACTGGGGGAAATAGCAATACTTCTAGCTTTCTGCTTGTAATTATGTCTCTGAAATTTTTCAAGTGGTCTGAACTAAGACTAAGACTAAGGCAAATGAAACAGAACAAGCTTTATTATACAACTTGGTGCCCTTCAGATTCTTGGATTTCACCACCCATAATTCTTAGTAACCAGGGCTAGAAATAATCAGGATCTGTCACTTATGGTATAATCAGCTTAATATATTCTCAGCATTTTTTATTTAATTAAGGCAAAAGATCTGGCTGTGCATTTAACAATAGCCTTTACAAACAATTTTCCTATAAGGTGAGATGGTTGTGCTCAGTCTTGCCAAGAGATGGCAGTATTTTCCTATGAGACTTGCAAACACTTTCTCTTGTTTACACTACACTAGCAAGAACAGAATAAAATGATCTGATCCAAATTAGTTTTTTTAAATAACATTTCAGAACTAATGATAGTCATGTCTTCATAATAGAACTAAGGAGTGGGTGCCTGTTTCATAAGAAAGAAGTAATAGGTTTCAAAAACACATGGCCTATTAACATTTCAGCAGTTTCAGATTCCTATATACCAGTTTATTCTCTGCATAACTAAAATCTGGATGTTATAAAAATGAAAACATGTACATCTTATTTGATTCTGATGTATTTGAGAAATCCAACATATTGATTGCCTTACAATGGCTTAACGATAATATAAATTTATGCAAGACAACTAACAGTAAAACATAATCAAATATATCAGGCCCACAACAAAATTATCAATAGGAATAGAAAGAACTCATCAGTTCCCCCTACGTGCCTTGTGAAATAATGGTGGTAATTTATTCTTTTAATTTCAGAAATAAGTACGGCAACTCACACCTGGAAAAATATTGAATTATCTTAAGTAACACTTAACATGATCTGGTGAATGATGCTTGCTCCCCAGTACAGAACTTTCATAATCACATATTTCTAATATTATAACTCTAGTTAGAAAGAGAAAGGCTACCAGAAAATAGTGAAAGTAAATCACATAGAGTCTCATTGAAGCTGATTATGAGCTGCTGCTGTTTACAGCAGATTGCATTATTTCATTTTTATTTCCCTCTCAATTTAGTGGCGATGAAATGGATCCCAATATTAGCTAATACAAGATCAGTTATGAGATTTAAAACTGAATTGTACTGTGCTGAAATAATGGCTCAGCTAGAAGAATGTGTTGGGTATATGGATACACCAACTAGGTTTGGGTGACTAAATATATAAACCTAGGTTTAAGTGTTTGTAGCTTTAAGCAAAAAACTGCAATGTCATTAAGGGTGCGGTTGCAAGCAGCAATAAAGTCAGTGAGAGTAACGTAACCCCTCCTGGTTACTGGTCTCTGGTCGCTGGTCTCTCTGCTGCCTGCTGTTTACTCCTGTATGAGACGTCTGCTTGTTAGCTACTGTGCTGGATACCGTTTCTACTGAACACAAGGACTGTTTACTTGGTGAGCTGATATCCTGTGCATACTCAGCGTTGTCTTCGAGAGAAAGGTATCGGAAGGAGAAGATTTACAAGCAGATAAAGACATTGTACTGACTAGTTTAATGAACTAAGTTACTGGATGGATATATTGGAAAATGACATATGGACTGATTGACAATGCTTAAACTCTAAATGAATAAAATAACTATTTAAAACTACAAACAGTGTTTTTGTCTCCAGTGTGTGTATACTCTTGGGCCCAGCCTCTCTCTCATTTGGCTGCCTGGCTTGACTGCTGCTGTGCATTCTGCTTGGGGGTTTGTCCCCAAACACTAACATTGGTTATGGGCCCAGCAGTGTGCACAGTCTAACTAACCAGGTTATAGCAGTTAGAGTTTTGGAGTGAGTTGCACATTACTGTTAAAACAAACTGTTTGTTAAATAGTTATATATCTGAATAGCAATGGCACAAGTAAATTTGCCAAATCTGTCCATGATATCCAGACTAGATGGAACAAACTATGTTTCATGGTCAATGAAATGTAGTTTACTTCTACGAAGAGAAGGTCTGTGGGACATAATAACAAACCCACCAGATGTATCTAACTTAGATCCTACTGTTGAAGAGGATGCCAAAAAGATACAAGACTATAAACGAAAGAATGAGCAGGCTTTATGCATCATAGGACTGTCTCTCTCTGACCAGCAACTGATTCATATCCGTGGAGAGGAAAATGCTGCAAACTGTTGGGAGAATCTCAAGAAGATTTATGTTCGAGACAGTGTAGGAGCTCATATCAATCTTACACGGAAGCTGTTTAGAACACATCTTGAGAAGAATGGAGACATGTTAACTCATTTAAACTGTATGAAAAGCATTTTTCAAGAATTACAAGAAAAAGAGCTTATATTTAATGAGTTACAACAAGTATACATTATACTGTCTTCTTTGGATCGAAGCTATGATGATTTTGTGACTGCTTTAGAGGTATTGCCAAAAGACAGTTTATCAGTAACTGAGATTACCGGCAGGCTATTAGAAGAAGCCAGAAGAAGGTTTGAGCGTGACCAGCTGAGAGAAGATAAACCTAATAAGGAAGACAAATTATCTTCAAAGCATGAAAGAAACCAACTTAGTAAAGTAAAGCACCCGCAAGAAGAGAATTTATCTTCGACGGCATACACAATTAAAAAGTGTTTTAATTGTGGAGGCAGAGGACATTTGGCAAGATTCTGCAGAAAAAGAAAAAGCCAGAATGTAAAAAAGCCAAAGAGATCCTTTGAACTAGCCACGCTTAGCAACTGTGATGTGAAGGATGATATATGGGTGGTGGACAGTGGTGCATCCCACTGCATCACGAGAGATAAGACAAAGTTTATAAAAATGTCTACAAGCTCTCAACATATATCACTCGCTAATGGCTGGCACCTCAAGGCCAAGGGTGAAGGTATTGCATATTGTCCATGCTTAAACCAGAATATAAAAATGTTGTATGTACCACAGTTAAAGATGAACTTACTTTCTGTAAGAGTATTAGACAAACTAGGTTATGTAGTTACATTTAAGGAGAATAAGTGCATACTTGAAAGAGATAACAAAGGGGTAACTGCAGCTTTAAATGGATACATTGTATGTTTTACATGATAGTAAGAAAGGGGAGGCACAGACTGTATTTAACAAGATAAAGCCTCATAATGAATGTATCCATTTATTGCATAGGCGTTTGGGGCATGCAAATTTTAAAATGCTAAAACGTACAGTAGACTTATCTGATGGAATAAGGTTAAAACCCTGTGATAAATATTTGCGTTGTAATGTCTGCTGTGAAGATAAGAGTAAAATATTGCCTGCAAATAGGCTAAATGGTTTCAAAACTAAAGAACCTTTAGAAGTAGTATTTGCAGACATTATAGGTCCAAAGAAACCCAGTATGGGGGGTGCTCGATATATACTGAGCATTATGGACCATTACTCTAGATATGGGTTTTGCTACCTAATGAAAAGCAAAACTGAAACATATCAACATTTCTTCAACTGGTTAAAGTTTGCAGAAAGAAAGACTAAACGGCAACTGATAACCCTGGTGACAGATAATGGTACGGAATTTGTTAACAGCAAATTCCAGAATAGATTAAAGGTAGCTGGAATAGAGTACAAGAAATCAGCACCATACAGACCACAACACAACGCATTTATAGAGAGAAGAGGCCAAACACTACAGGCAATGGTTAGAACAATGTTAACTGATTCTGGATTACCTGATTCTGTGTGGGGAGGCTGCAATGTGTGCCAATAACATATTGAACAACGTTGTTAACTCAACTACTGGTGAAATACCATTCACCATGTGGCATGGCAGGAAGCCTGATCTGAGTTACCTGCACACATTTGGTGCACCAGCATGGGTGCATATCCCTACACAACTCAGGCGTAAAGGGCAACACAGAGCTAAACAATTTTTCTTCGTTGGTTACCAAGCTAACCATAGGGCATATAGATTTTGGGAGAAAGGCACATCTAAGGTGTTATGTAGTGCTAATGCCCAATTTCTAGAGCACGTAGGATGGGATAAGTTAGAACGGGATAACAATAAAGAAGTGATTATTGAACCCTATAGAAATCCCATTAAGTATCCCTGTAACTTTAAAAATAAAGTAAAAAGACAAGTACAGGAAGAGATAGAGCCCATAGAAGAAGAAATAGAACCAATAGCTGAGCAAGATGAGGAACATGACCAGGTAGTAATTCAAAAAAGTCCTCATACAAGCCCTGTAATTCCCAGAAGAACTACACGAATATCTAGACCGCCTGATAGATACCAGGCTAACACAGTGTGCCAGGAAAATAGAATTCCATATACTGTGGATGAAATAAAAATGTATCCTTCTAAAGAGAAGGAAAGTTGGTATGCAGCAATGAATAAGGAATTGAGATCCTTGAAGGATATGAAAGTATATGAAAATGTGAGATTACCTGTAGATATAAAACCCATTGGCTGCAAATGGATTTTTAAGATAAAAACTGATAAGGATGGAAACATAATCCATAAGGCAAGATTAGTAGCCCAAAGTTTTAGACAAAGTGCCAATGACTATGATGAAGTATTTGCACCTAGTCTTAAAGCAGCAACGTTAAGGGCAGCATTAGTGTGGGCAGCAAGCAAGAAATATATAGTTAACCATTTAGATGTGGAAACTGCTTACTTGCATGCTCCACTAAGACATACTGTATATATGAAAAAGCCTATTGGATTTAAAGGTGAAAATAATAATGATTGTTGGTTGTTAAAGAAGAGCCTCTATGGTCTTAAACAATCAGGCTATGAATGGAACCAGTATATTGTAAAGGAACTGAACAATATAGGGTTTAAAGCTGGTTTAGCCGATCCATGTCTGTTTAAAAGGGAGACAAATGGTAAAATATCATTATTATTATTATTCACTGACGATATTGCCTTGATTACTGAGACTAATGATGAAGCAAATAAAATAATAGCATCATTAGCTAAGAAAATAAAAATCAAGCAATTAGGGAGATAAAGAGATATCTAGGTTTGAATATACTGAAAACACAGAAAGGTTTTAAGATATCTCAGGAGGATAAGATATCTAAATTGCTAATAGATTATAAGATGGAACTTTGTAAGCCTGCAAAGACTCCAATGAGTCAGGATATTTGCAAAATGGATGCTCAAAGTCCCAAGTTTGATAAGGCCATATATCAATCTTTGATTGGTAGCTTATCATACATTAGCAATTGGTCAAGGCCAGATATTGCTTATAGTATTAATCAGCTGGCACGACACAATAATGATCCGCTTCAATGTCATTGGAATGCATTGAAGAGAATCTTAAGATATCTTAAAGGAACATTACACAATGCACTGTATCTAGAACCAAAAGGTGATCTCATATTGAGTGCTTATGCAGATGCTAGTTTTGCATCAGAAAGAGACACAAGAAAGTCGACGTCAGGAACAGCCATAATGCTGGGTAAAACATTAATAGGTTGGAAGTCAATAAGACAACAGCATATAAGTTTGTCTACTATGGAGGCAGAATTCTCCTGTTTATCACTATTATGTACTGAATTAATTATGTATAAACAAATGTTGAATGATATGGGTATAACTGTAAATTATCCTATAATTGTACATGAAGATAATCAGGCAGCAATTCAAATGGCCACAAATATTGCAGTAAAAACTAGGAGCAAGCATACAGATTTAAGGTATCTAAACGTTAGACAATCTGTAAAGAGTAAAATGATACAGCTGGAGTACTGCATGTCGGAGGACAATATAGCTGATAATTTTACTAAAGCCCAAGGTGCCATTAAGCACCAAGAGAGTTGTGAAAAGTATGGGTTTAAAATGTAAGGGTATTATATATTTATATCACCCAAAAGGGGAGAATGTTGGGTATATGGATACACCAACTAGGTTTGGGTGACTAAATATATAAACCTAGGTTTAAGTGTTTGTAGCTTTAAGCAAAAAACTGCAATGTCATTAAGGGTGCGGTTGCAAGCAGCAATAAAGTCAGTGAGAGTAACGTAACCCCTCCTGGTTACTGGTCTCTGGTCTCTCTGCTGCCTGCTGTTTACTCCTGTATGAGACGTCTGCTTGTTGGCTACTGTGCTGGATACCGTTTCTACTGAACACAAGGACTGTTTACTTGGTGAGCTGATATCCTGTGCATACTCAGCGTTGTCTTCGAGAGAAAGGTATCGGAAGGAGAAGATTTACAAGCAGATAAAGACATTGTACTGACTAGTTTAATGAACTAAGTTACTGGATGGATATATTGGAAAATGACATATGGACTGATTGACAATGCTTAAACTCTAAATGAATAAAATAACTATTTAAAACTACAAACAGTGTTTTTGTCTCCAGTGTGTGTATACTCTTGGGCCCAGCCTCTCTCTCATTTGGCTGCCTGGCTTGACTGCTGCTGTGCATTCTGCTTGGGGGTTTGTCCCCAAACACTAACAGAATGTTTAGCCCTTTCCTGCAAAAGGAAAATGTCTGGTATATTCTTGGCAAGGGCTCAATTCAACTTCTATGTTTATATGTCATACCCATGGTTAACTCTAGTTTATGGAATTCACCCAATTTTCTGGTTCTGCATGACACACTGAATCGTGACCTAAGCACAGAGTTTGGATTTGAGGTATATAACAACTAGTGAACTAGCTTATGACTTGGTATAGTGTGCATCCTGGAAACACAAGCATTCTCTTGAGTGAAAGGAAGGCACTAGCTCAGATGGACAGAACTACTCCCTTGCAGTCACTTGAGGTGGAAAGTTACATACTCAAGAGATGTATGAATTCTTTAAGTCTTAGTGCTTCCAAATGACCATTTTTCAGATCTTCCAACAGAGGTTTCTCAGTGAGTCTTGCCAAATATGGCAACCTTCAGATATGGTATCATTTTCCTGCCCTGATAGCTATTAATTTATTGCCAGCTTCCTTGCTTGGTTACTACATTTCTAGCTCACTTTTCCCATCAAAGAGCTCAAATCCATTTATGATATGTGAGGGAAGCAATGATGAACTGGAAACCATGGAAGAATGAGGAGTTGGTGAATGGTCTGGCTTCTCAGAATTTTTCTCTGAAGGAATTTCTCTGCAGAGGACTCAGAATAGGCCAAAGTACTTCAGATAACATGTCCATAAGACAGAAGTCTCCAGTGGGTTTGGAGAGCAGGGAACCAAAAGATTGCCATCTTTGCCCAAGCCACGGTCAATTCCTTTTAAAGAATACTGTATTTACACACTTCCTTTCTGAATTACTCATGAAATTGCTTGTTAAAAGGAGTTTTGAACATTGAGAACCTTCAGAAGGACAAGTCTCATTATATAGGTGAGTCTCCTTCAATCTTTGGCAAAAGAAGTTTTATGCAGCTTTATGGACTTAAAGAACAACAAAAGATTGATTTTAGATTGATTTTGAAAACTTATAAATGGACTCAGGGGTCCTATAGATTAGAAATAAGATTTTGAAATTATTTGCAAGAATCCATTCTGTGAGTTGTTTAGAATTCTTTTACAATATATGAAAGCCTTCAAATGGGAAAATATATGAAAGCCTTCAAATGGGAAAATATATGAAAGCCTTCAAATGGGAAAATTTAGAAAAAACATGAAAATTTGAAGATTGGAGTCTTCTGTCATAAAAGTCTTCTATCATAAAAGGTTATAGATGAGGGTCAGGTTTCGCTGGACAGGATTGACACAGGCTGATTTGAATGTAGCTTTAAAAATGACAAGTTTGTAAGAATGATTCAGGAAAAAATGTTACACTGGATTTATATATAAAACCAGAGGGTGTTGTAATAATTAAAAGGAATATACAAATAACAAACAATAGTGACTTAGATAAGGTAATTTCTTTATTTTGGATTTACAAGACACATGTCACAAGTTTTGAATGAGCATTTTTGAGAAGAGAAAAATAAAATTCTTGCACACTGGTTAAAGAATTAAAGAGCAAGATTATTAAAATCAAAGGGAAGAAATATAAATTTGGTTAATTTGATAAAGATACACACACACACACACACAGAGTTGACCAGAACTAAGTATATAGATTTGTTTATAGACAAGACATGAAATCTTCTGTTGTGTTCTTAGAGGAGGTGATAAATTACTGAAATTGTTTGCAGTTGTTATGATGGAGGAAGTCATTTATTTATATTTCTTATTTCTTTATTAGATTTTTTTCCTTTTTTTTCTCTGCGGTTTTTATGTTGATATTTTTCTTAGTTTGTATTAGCTGTTTACCTTGCTATTTGTAAATAATATTTATTGGTAATATTATATTAATAATTTAATGATAAAAATATTACTTAAAAGGCCATCTAGAATAAATGGTATGCAGTGGTGAGGAGGTTGCTTACCTTAAACTTGTCAATCACCCATGAGCTTCATTAGTCTTTACTAGGGTTTAAAATAGGCCTTTTATCAGGTTCTTGTTATAGATGGCACCATGATTTGCAACATCAGATTTTTCCAAGTATTTTGTGGTCCAGCACATTTCTGCAATCCAGCACTAAGATATTAGCATTTACTTTCAGATTTAGCATGGGATCTATAAGACAAGGATAGGAAAACTATATTCTGCATTCCTTGTTTGGCTTTTTCTGTACTCCTAAAGCTGTACCGCCAAAATTGCAAATATGGCTCTTTGGAGAATGTGGGAACAAATGTTCATAATGTTCAACAGTACTTCAGAAGATGGGGACCTACCCCTTCAAACTCTCAACCCTTGGAAATCATAGAACCACCCACTGAAATGATTTCATCCTCTCATTACTTTACTGTCACGTGACTAATGATTTTTGGTCACCATTTAATTAATTTTTAAGTACTATTCCCCCACTTGCTCCTGCCATATAGCTTCCGTCTGTTTTTTTAAATGTTTCCATTTTAAGATTTCCTCAGAAGGATGTACTCTGGGGTTAAGTCAATCTGACATAACATGCTAAAAGTGTGACAGTACTTTCAACAGGATCTAGAAAGCTGAAAGGCAGAAAATACAGTATGTAATTGGAAGAATTTTCACGATGTCATGTTGGTTGACATCTGAGCAGACTTGATTAGATAACTAAACTATCCTAGCTGTCTTGATTGGATCTGAAACTGCCTTAGACCAGAGATCCCCACCCTCCAGGCGCAGCCCACTATTGAGCCATGGCCTATTTGGAACCAGGCTGTGGTGTGTATGCGTGTGTGTTGGTCTGCTGCTTGTGTGAGTTGAGCTGTGTGCCGGCCCACCACTTGTGTGGCCCAGTTCCCCTGTCCCCCCTGGGCCTCCAAGACACAAAGGTTGGGGCCTTAGATCACTATGAGTTTTTATTAAATGGATCTAACAGAGTAAATGCCATTTTTCCAGTTTTCAAAAAAAATGTCTGGTAATGTTTCATGCTAGTGACATCTTTATTTGTATTGCTTTTCACCAGAAGCTTGGGATCTATCAGATCTATTTTTAAACTGCAGCTTTGACAAGAGGCAACCTTTTGGAGAAGAAACAAAGGAGCTTCAGAAGCACTCAAGCAAACAAAGCAGGGAGAACAAAGAACAAAAGCACTAGCTCAAATACAGTCATTAGGTTATGAAACTGTTTTTCCTGCATCTGAGTAATAATAAAAGGAAGCATAATGTGTGCCAAGGCAGCTGTGTCAAGTTGGTACTGTAATTTTCATTACAAAAGTTGCTAGAAATTAGATTTTCTTTTTCCCAAGTTGGGAATCTAGAATTCATGAATTACCAACCTGTTTAAATCATCCCCAACTGAGATAGCAGCATCTTCCTGCCCTTTATAACAATAAATTCCTTGCCTGGTTGAATCCCCAATCCACTGAATCCATTGATTTGGAAGAAATGTTCTGAAGAGACTTTAGTAATCAGACGGGCATAAGAGTAGATATGTCTCAAATTGTTATCAGCAACAGGTTGTGTTTGGGTCAGATCTGACTATTCTTTGGACAATTAGGAAGTTTTTCTCTCTCCTTATTTCAGAAACCAGACCTCCGAATTAAAAGATCAGTAGAATCAAATTAGTCCAGCTTTTCTCAACCACGGGAATTTCAAAATGTGTGGACTTCAACTCCCAGAATTCCCTAGCCAACATCCATGAATTTGGGACTGAAGTCCAGGCATCTTAAAGGGCCTGAGGAATTAGAGAAAAGGAAATGGGAATCTTTTCTTGGATTACTGTCAATGACAGTAAGCTGTTAGGAGTTTTTAAAAGTACTTCACAACTCAGGCTTGTTCTGTCAATTGTAATAGGGTTACACTTTATACTTTTAATCAGTATGAAGGGGAAAGATTTTTCTTAATCCCTCTTTTCTGAGACCATTCATTTACAATATCTAGATAAATCTTTTTTAACAGGGAAAATCTATCAGAAATAAATTAGGATTCAATTTTGCACATCAAACTAAGACAAATGTAAATTGTGATTTAGGCTAATGGGAAGCCAATCTTTTTTATTTATAAACACAATTTAGATGGAGCAGATGGTGGAAACCAACCAAATGGGGGTTACATTGGATTGTTGAGATAAACAGAATCCTGGACTAGATGAATTTGATCTTAGTCTTGACTGTTTCATTCCTCTGTGTGTAATTTATTTATTTTATTCCCTTCACTGCTTCAATCTCAAAGTTATAGAATCGTAGGGCTAGAAGAGATCTTGAAGGTTTTCTGGTCCAACCCTCTGCCCATAGCAGGAGACCTGATACCATTCCAGACAAATGGTCGCCCAATTTTTTTTTTGAAAACCTCCAGTGATGGGGCATCCATAACTGCAGGAGACAAACTGTTCTATTGCTTAATTATTTTCACTTTCAAGAAGTGTCCTTAGTTCCAGGTTAAATCTCTCTTTAGCTAGCTTCCATCCAGAAATGGTATTCAGCAGGTTCTGACCAGTTCTGGAGAACCGGTAGCAGAAATTTTGAGTAGTTTGGAGAACTGGCAAATACCTCCTCTGAGTGGAGATTTCACAGTATCCTTCCCCTGCCATGCCCACCAAGCCACGGCCACAGAACCGGTAGTAAAAAAAATTGAATCCCACCACTGCTTCCATCCATCACTTTTTGTCCTACACTCTGGAGCTTTGGAGAATCAATCTCCACCCCTCTGTGGCAGTCCTTCATTGCTGGAAGACAGCTATCATGTCGTCTCCAATTCTCTTTGTTAGGCTACACGTACCTAGTTCCCTTAACCATTCCTTATATGATGGAGATCTAAATACATTTTCCTGTATTCTGTTTTTAATTTTGTTTTAATCCAGTTTTTTTTTTCTTTTTTACAAAGCACTGTGTTAAGACAGGTGGTCTTGGATGCTATGTGGAAGTGCTGTTTGGCTGGGCAGAGCAGAGAGGGATGGAAGAGAAGGGGCAGTTTAGTGAAAAAAAGGAAATGAGTTTTAAATTACTTGTGGGAATCATGTTATGCCTAAATAGGCCCAAGAGGGAGTATAACGGACTGCTGAGAAGTGCCATAGGAAAAATGTAGCATCATGCCCACCACAGTTGCCTGGATATTAGAGAAGAAAAGTGTTTTGACTGACACTAAGACTTCCAAATATTTGTGAACTATTGGTCTTGAGAGTTTGGAAGATGAGGGAAAGCTTTTTGGGAAGTTGTCACAAAGTTGAGGAATCACCTTTTTGTTTGTTTTGTTTTGAAAGGAATGCATTTAAAGTAGTGCCTAATTAATTTCTCTGTTCCATAGATTTGTGGTCCATATCAGTACAATCTGCTGTTTCTTTTTATACTGCAAATTCCTTGTATGTCTAATCACATTCGGCCAAGTAAAGTATTCTCCTCTCTCTCCTCCTCTCTCTTCTTGTATTTATTCTATTCTAGAGATGAATTTTGGGTCTACAGTAGACTGGGGATATTTTTGCCATGCACTGTATATCTTTGATGCATTAAAGAAGATTCAAGAATGGTCCAGCAAAACAGGCTCCCCTCTTCCTCTTTTCACAGGCAGCTGCTGCCCTTTTCATGGTTGTCATTAGGGCTGGCATCGAAACCCATTTTTACCATCCTTGTCTTAATCCTATCGGATTAGTTTACAGGGAAATAAATGATACTTCTACAGTATTTACTTTACAGAGGATGCTTTAAATGCTTGGCAGTGATTGATGGGAGAGCTTGTCTCTGTTAAAGGGCAGCATGGGTGGATGTGTAATCACAAACTGTAAAGGACAAAGGAAATTCTTATGCATAGAAATCCCTCAGGTCAGTTTCCACATATCCTCATTGCATGCTTTTTAACCTGGTGATTAATCTTTACTGAAAGCAAATAATAACCATGGGTCTTAGTGGGGGGCCCTTTTCTATTTCTGGCATGTTACAGTTGTGTGTGGTAGGCAGATATTCAGCAGATGTAGCTGGATCCATTATAGCAGGGGTCCCCAACTACCAGTCCCCGGACCGGTACCGGTCCATGGATCATTTGGGACCGGGCCGCCTACTTTGCTTCGGCGCCATCTTGTTCCGACGTGCTGGATCAAGCGCTGGTTTTGATGCCGTCCCTCAGCCTCGCTCGACAAAAAACGTCAGCTCCACGCCGTGCGTGGCTGGAGAAAAGGGGGACGTGGTAGCTGTGGAGAAGCTGCTCTCCCTAAGAAGGAGGCTCCCAATTTGCAGGGCTTACGCCAGGAGTTCTGCGAGGTGCTGGTGAAGGGAGGCTACGCTGCCGCCGATTACCTCGATCCCAGCCTGAACGAACTGCCCTCGCCCTCTTTGGAAGCGGCTGGCGACCTGGTCAAGGCTCTGGTGAAGCTCTTCTTCGATCGCCTCACCGACACGCGGCTACAGGCCACTCAGGTGGCTTTCCAGTGTTTGGGAAAGGGGCTGTTAAATCTCGAAGCGGGTAAGCCGGAACAGAGCAATGGGGGCAGCAGGGAGCCAAACCGGGTCCTCTCTTTAAACTAGGTGGGGGCAAGGGGTTGCAGCGAAATGGGGCGAGAGAGATCCGGAAAGAAGAGGGCTCTCCAGGTATCCCCGGAATTCCTTATATGCCTGGATTTTAAAATATTCTGAAAGAAGGAAATGTGTGTGGGTGGAGCAGTATTAAATATCTAAAACATATACATTAACCATGATTATTAAATCCAATCCAACTTTGATTATAATTAAATTAAGTCATAACTAGCTTTTCAATGAGTGGAATATTGTCTCCATATCATGATCAAATTAACCAAGAAGAATGGTGGTCTACCAGCATCCATTTTGTGGCATCCAGATCCCACTAGAATGGGTGAAGACAAAATATTTGGGCTCTAGATATTTTGGAAGAAGGGGAATGTGTGGGGATGAGTGGGAAAGTGTAGCTCTCTGTTTAACATTTTTAAAGTGAAGAGCGGTGTTTCTCAATTTTAAGAAGTCCGGAATGCTATCTGGGTAATTTTGGGAGTTGAAGTCCACATAATCTTAAAATTGCTGGAGTTGAAAACACTGGATAGGCAAAGGGTTTCTTTGCACTTACATATGTTTAGTGCAATCCCTACTATATATATATGACAAATCTTTAAAATGTGTGGACTTGGACTCTCTGAATTCCCCACACACCTTACAATTGTTGAGATTGTGGAAAGCTGAAGACCATATGGGAGATCAAACCCATCCTAAATGTAAAATCTGAATTGCAGATTATTACCTTACAAAACGCTTTTGGAGAAAACATATATTTTGCCAAACATATATTTTTGTTTGATCATGATCAATTGAATCATGATGACTTTATTGGAGTCTAGTCTTGCATTTATACACATTTTTAGTAATCCTCCAACATTGGTTAATTTTGGTGAGTTGATAGTGTAATAGTAAATAAAATAAAAATAAAAATAAATAAAAAACAAACAAATAAATAAATAAATAAAAAAGCCTAACCGGTCCTTGAAAAAGTGTTTCTGTGTGAAACTGGTCCCTGGTACAAAAAAGGTTGGGGACCACTGCTTTGGAGAACAGGTAGACCCCTCCCCCCTTTGTTGTGGCAGTCCCTTAGATATGGGAACATTGTTATCATGATACCCCTAGTCCTTCTTTTGGTTAAACTAGACATACCTAATTCCTGCAACCATTCTTCATATGTTTTAGCCTTCAGTCCTCATTATCTTTGTTGCTCTGTACTCTTTCTAGACTCTCAACATCTTTTTTATATTATGGGGACCAAAACTGGTTGCAATATTCCAAGTATCATCTTTGCAAGGCATTATAAAGTGGTACTAACACTTCATAGGAACTTGATTCTATCCCTCTGCTAATGAGGCCAAGGATGTTTCGGCTTTTTTTGGCAGCTGCAGCTGGCTCATATTTAAGTGATCATCTCCACTAGAACTCCAAAATATTTCTCACAGCACTGCTGTTGAGCCAGGTACTACTTATTCTATACCATATTAAAGAGATCCTGGCTCTGGAGCAAGAAAAAGACATTCGAGATAATTTCTTACTTTTTGTAAAGTAGCACACTCCTATACACACACCTACCTTCCAGGCTGCTTTGTGCAGCCAATTCTCATGGAAAATACAGGAAGTTTATTCTCACCTCAAAGAATCTCTGAAACCACAAGTCATGCAAGCAGGGGTGTGGTGCAGATACAAAACAATCAAACTTTTGATTGTACCATCACAAACATCATCTTGATTTTCAAGGCTTCACTCTGCAGACATTCCTCCAGGCAAATAGGACTTTGAGTAATCATCAAGGATTTGCATTCAGAAAAACCTGAAAAAACAAACTAATGAACATAGTTAGGTGGACCACATTCATTTCTCTTTAGGCTCTTTAGAAGTTTCTCCCAATGGAACCTCGCCTGCAATATATAAAAATGTCTTCTATTTATATAAAGTACTTTGTAGTATTTATATAAAGTTCATCATTTGACAAATTTATTTTTAAAATCCTGTTTTGTGTGTGTGTGTGTGTGATTTTTATATTAAACCATAAGAGTGGAGTAGATATATGTATAACTTTGAGGTCATTGGTTAAGTCAGCTAAGTAGAACTTCCATGTGTTCCTCCCAAGTTGGCTTCAGATCCAGTTGCGGGCTAGCTTAATTGTGGGACAAGAGGAATTGCTTTCAGGTTGATTCTACCTGAGAACAATGGAGCTCTTTGGATCTTGAGGGAACCTCTCACTCTCTGGTTCCTGAACTTCACTGATTATATAACATGTCTCGAAAGCACCTCTCAGAAACACTGAAGGATTTCTGCAAGGAAACCCAAAAGTGCCTCCCCCACATCAAGGCAATTGGACTTTCTTGGGGGGTGGGGGAGTTTCCCTTTAAAAACATTCCACTTCTCATCCAAGAAGCTTCTTCAGTTTTAACAAAATGAGAACTGAAGAAGCTTCTTGGACAAGAAGTGAAACATTTTCAAAAGGAAAAAAGAAAGTCTAGTTGCCTTTTGAAAAAAGCACTTTTGGGACCATTATGACATGGATGATTGAGAATCTCCATAGAGATTCTACAGGACAGACAAAGTCAGAAAAGAAGGCCAACTTCTACAAAATTAAACAAAATTAAACTACAGTGACTTCAGCAGGAAGGAATGGTAACCAGGAGCTAATAAAAAGGTCTGGTTGAGATTATGGGGAGCCTTTGCCAATCAGTGAGGATAGTATAGACTAGAGCAGAGGTCTCCAAACATGGCAACTTTAAGACTTGTGTGCTTAAACTCCCAGAATTCTCCAGACAGAATTCTGGAAGTTGAAGTCCACAAGTCTTAAAGTTGCCAAATTTGGGGACCCCTGGATTAGAGCTACATGGATGTCAGCCTTTCAAGGTTGGCAAGGTTAAGAAACAAAAGCAGCATGCATTTCAGGAAAGCTTCTTGTTATAAACAGAATCTTGAAAGTCTGACAATTTCTTTCTACCACATTTTATTTCAAAACTGCTGGGGCTCTTTTAAGGTTCGTTCTTATGCTTTCTATTTCCTCCGGACTGAGTAATCTTTTCTCCTCTTTTAGTGGATCATTGCTCTATTTTCCAAGACTTCCTCTACATTCTTTTACAATCAGCATATTAACTGGGTTCTCATTGTTTGTTTGCATTGCTTGTCTTGCCATGGTTCTTGAATAAATTACATCTGCCTGACCACCACATGCAATCTGTTAAGATACAACCCTGGTTTATGAACCTCAGTAGCTGGGATTCCATTAGTATGTTAAGCCAGAGCTGAACAAACCATATTATATCTTGGATTAGTCAATGAAATCATGGGATTCCTGGTATAAGAGAATTTGCAATATTGCTGTTAGGTTAGACAGTGATCTAAACAAAGTACTTTAGAATTGATCGAAGCAGAATCTGAAAGTTTCTGCTTACTTGAAATCTCTTGAATTTATATCCACTTCACTAATTCTTTATTTTGGCTAGCATAAACAGACTCTTGACTTTAAGAACTAGAAAATATTTTGTTATTAAAACACATACTGAGTTATTCAGGGAAGCGAAGCTGAAATTATTAGATTCCCAGATTGTATTAATTCAGATATCTGAGTAGTATCCAAGATGAAGCAGCAATGGCATTTATTAAAATTTGCACCAAATCACACTTAATAAATCATGTCTATAGGACACTGAAGAACAGACACTTCAGTCTCTTCAATAGTTCAGCTGGTTCAATAGTTACTTTGAGAAAATCTCATCAGATTTTTGTGCTTTCAACTGTCAAACAGCCCATCACAAGTCAATCCATTTCTATCCCTAACTAAATATTGTCATGTAGATTTTCACAAATTGACTTTGAGCAAGCAACATTAAAACAAAATTTGAATATTGTATTGTTATGTTTTTAAATGTGAGAACTTAAAGGAAACTCTAATTCTATGTGTTTTTCAGTAAATCTTGGGTGATATTTAAATAGCTAAATTAGCAACAACATGGAAGATTAAACCACTGTTAATTAAAATTGATTGGACACTCAAATTCAGTTTGACAGGCACTTTTCTTCATGAAATAAAGGCACAATTCAGCATGCAAATTAATTCATAGATTCTTGTTCGTTTCCATTTCAGATAAGCAATTGAAACACTGAATTTACACAACTGTGGATATTTAAAAAAAAAAACAACCAAAGCAATAAAATAATATTTATATACCAATTATATATCCTTAAGCCAGCTCATATTACATATGAAGCGATCTTTGGCAACATCATTAAAACAATGAAAGCAGTCAACATGTCCAAGCATAATTAAATAGTAGTAGTCTCCCAATACACAGGCAATCCTTAGGAGTTCAAGATTTCCATAGCAACTGTTTCCTGATTCAGTGTGCTTTCTGGAACATACAAACCCATAATAAAAAAGCACCCAGAAAAAGCCATGAATATGTAGGCAGATCAAGTTCTTAGGCCTTCCTGGAACATTCAGAGAATAACTCTCTCTTCATATTATAAAGTAAAAAAAATACAGGAATTTTCTAGATCAGTTTTCCTCAATTTTGGCAATTTTAAGATGAGTGGACTTCAGTTCTTAGGATTCTCCAACCAGCATGAGTTGAAGTCCACACATTTTTTAAATTGCCGAAGCTGAGAAATATTGTTCTAATCTAGATGGATCTAATGCCCCTCCTTAGCATATATAGCATATATCACCGTATATATTACTTTAATTTAATGTAATTTTACTTTTTTAAAAGTAAGGGGAAATAGATTTAAAATGTAGTAGGGGTTGGTACTTTACTGTTTAAATAACGAAAGTTAAGTACTATGTGCAAGTTAATGACATGATTCACTATAGGAAAGGAATTAAAAAAACTCCATATACTTCTGGTTTGAGATTCTTCGGCGACAGACCGAAACCTCGTTTCTGCAAGGCTTCGATCTGTGTTCGCCACTGGAGCGCCCCGAGCCAGCTGGTTTCGGGGCTAAGCCACCCCGTAGAGGTGGTGAAGAAGGGGGAGACTGCCTGCAGGGTTGAGGAGAGCCGCATCTTTCCTCCCCAGCTGGCCATTACTCCCTTTCCCGAAGGCGGCTGTAGAGGTGGTCAGAAATGGCCACCACAAAGAAGAACTCAACAGAAAAGAATGTGCAGGAGGAAGATAAGAAGAGAAAGTTTTGGTTGACCAGGTCAAACAGCAAAAGCAACAAATAAGGTACCCTGGAATTGAAACTATTAAAAAAAAAACCAATAACATTGTTCCCTAAGAAGATTTTTAAGCTGCGAAGGAGAGAGAAAAGGGAAAAGATTTGGGGTTTTTTTCTCCTTTTCCTATACTGACAGCTAAGAAACTTAAGCAAGAAATTGGAAAAAAATCAACTTTGACATTAATAGGCATTTAATGCTGAAAATAAAAAGTCAAAGGGATAATAAAGATTTCTGAATAATCAAAAGCTTTTGAAAACAGGAAAGGAGAGAAAAAGAATAAAAGGGCAGGATTTGGAAGGAGGAGACTGCCTGGAATTAAAAAGAACTTACAGCAAAATCTCAACAAGACTTCCAAAAGATACATTTTAACTGAAATATCGCAACAAAAACCCCAGGAAGAGAAAGTGGAAAAAGAAATAAGAAGAAATAACTTGGGACTATTTGGATTACTTGATGATTTCTGGACTTTTGGTTATTGTATTTGAATGACTAAAATCAATTGGGTGGTTGTTTAAAACTGTTTAAAAGGGCTCCACTTTTAGAAGAACTGAAAATGGAACTTAAAAAGTACAAAGAAGATGCACAAGAAGGGAGAGGTTCTTTTGGCTTCATATTTCATTTTTTAGAAATGGAGATTTGGAATTATGAGAAACAACAAGAAATGCCTGCAGAACAAGAAGATTGCGACAAAGAAGAAGCCATCTTTAATGAACAAGTAATCTTAGGTGGGGAAAAAAAAGAAAATGGGGGAAAGAGAATGGAAAGTTTAAGATTGGGAAAAAATTTCCCCCCCAAAATAGAGTGAAAAATAAGCATAAAATCAGCAACAGAAGAGGGAAATGCAGAAGAGAGAATTAGAAGTAGAGAGACAAAAGGGGAGAGGAGAAGAAGAGAGGGAAGAAAGAAAGGAAAAGAAGTTATAAAGGACAGAAACAAAATATAGAGAAACAGGGCCTATTTAGAGATAATGGGTGAAAACTTAATAGAAAAAGGGATTCTGCAAAGGTACATAAGATAGCATTGTCATATTAGAAACAAATAATTTTAGAAAATATAAAACAATGTATGATTAAAATGTTTGATAACATAGCTATCGTAATTCAGTGGAATGCTTGTCAATAAATAAATGTAACAAAATGAATATTTAATGATTTACAAAACGTGAAGAGAAATAAGGGAAAAAACTAATTATGGAGATTTTATATGTTTTTAAGGAAGTATGATATTTAATTGAAAAGAAGTGTTAAAGATGTTAAGATTTTAATGATTATTAATGATAGGACTGAATTGGAAGGGAATGAGGGTTTATAATTACATATATTTATAATCTTTTTTTTAAAAGAATATAGTGTGTATTGTAAGAATGCACCAAGCAGAATTCGATCGGAAGTTATATTGAAGGTCATAACCTTAAGGTATATATTGAAGTTTAAATAAGAATTGAATGGATGTAATTAAAAGATATAAAGGTGTCATACTCCAATTAGTAACTACAGGAAAAAAATTGTTTAATGAGAAAAGATAATATGAAATTGAAACAGAACAGACAAAAGTATAAATATGATTTGAATTGAGATGAGATAATCAAAATAAAATTGAGAAAATTTAAAGGGAAAAACTATATAGAAAATGTAGAATAGTATAAGATATGGAATAGATCACAAAAAGGAGCATGAAATTGAGTTTTGTGTCTGTATAAAGAAGTTCAACCCGGGACCATGCTATTTTCAAAAAAGATGTTTTACTTGTATTTTGTATGTGTGAAAACCCAAATAAAACTTGATTTAAAAAAAACACCTCAAAGGATCTGCCACAAGGAAGGAGTCAATCTATTCTCCAATCTATTCTGAAGGCAGAACAAGAAGCAATGGATGGAAACTAATCAAGGAGAGAAGCAACCTAGAACTAAGGAGAAATTTCCAGACAGAACAATTAATCAGTGGAACAAGTTGTGTCCAGAGGTTGTGGTTTGCTCCAACACTGGAGATTTTTAAGAGCTGAAATGATAGGGCTTCCTGCTTTAGCAGGGAATTGGACTAGAAGACCTCCAAAGTCCCTTCCAATTCTGTTATTCTGTTATTCAAAAGAGTGATAGGAGTTAAAAGACTTTCTAGTACAGTAATGGAAAATCTGCAAGGTTCCAGACACTGCCTGATTCCAACATACATTAGTTCAAGTCAATATAGCCAGTGGAAAGGATAAAGGAAGTTGTGGTTCAACTTTAAGAGACCTACTCATTTTTCATAGTAGCTCAAGTCATTATACGAAAGGTACATTATCCAGTACCTAAAGTATTGATGGCATCTCTCCTGCTCTGATCTGTGGAATCTCCCTCAGAGAAATCCCATAGGCCTACTCCTTCCAAAGCAACACAAGAATGCTCATTTGTGAGTTTGTGCTAGTTTCAGTGACTTGCTTTTAATGATTTTTAAGCTTGTTTGGAATGTTCTTTTAGCCCCAAAAGCTTGTCCTGTTTGTCCTGTTTGGACTTATAAAAATGAAATAACCTATCAAACACACTGAGTTCGGTTTTGCCATTGCAAGGTTCATCTAACAGTTAAGAATCTTATCTATTTAGCCAAAATCTTCCCAACACAATTGTTTTTTTTTGTTGTAAATTTTATTTGAGTTTTCACAAAAAAATACAAATAAAACATCTTTTTTGAAAGTAGCATAATCCTGGATTGCATTTTTTCGTACAGACACAAATTCAATTCGATGCTAATTTTTATGTTCTATTCCATATCTTATTACTGTTTTACATTTTCTGCATAGCTTCTCCCCTCTTTTAATTTTCTCAATTTTATTTTAATTATCTCGTCTCAATTCAAATCATTATATTTATATTTTTTTGTTTGTCCTGTTTCTATTATCTTTTCTCATTAAACAAAGTTTCTCCTGTAGTTACTGATAGGAGTATGACGCCTTTATATCTTTTAAGCTTATCCATTTAACTCTTACTTAGGCTTCAATATATACCCTAAAGTTATAACATTCAATATAATACATAACTTCCGATCGAATTCTGCTTGGTACATTCTTAAAATACACACTATATTCTTAAAAAAAGAAAAAATTATAAATATATGTAATTAAAACAACACATTCCATTCCAATTCAATTCTATCATTAATGTTAATATTCATTAAAATCTTAATTTCTTTAACATTACTTTTCAATTAAATATCATACTTCTATGGGAACAGTTATAAGCTTACCTTGATTAATCCCCCCCTCTTCACTTATATTTTATAAAGCATTAACTAATTAAAATGTTCCTGTCCCTTCCTAATTCAATTTTCTCATTTATTTTATTTCATTTATTTTATTAACAAACTATTTTATCCCTCATTTTAATCATACATTATTTCCAATTTTTAAAATTATTTCTATTACTAATATAACAATACAATCTTATGTACCTTTACTGAATCCCTTTTTCAGTTAAATTTTCACCCATTATCTCTAAATAGGCCCTGTTTCTCTGTATCTTGTTCCGGTCCTTTGTAACTTCTTTTCCTTTCCTTCTTCCCTCTCTTCTTCTCTCTCCCCTTTTTACCCCCTTGTCTCTCTACCTCTGTTTTCTCTCTTCTGTATTCCCCTCTTCTGTTGCTTTCCAGTATTATACTTATTTTTCGAATTATTTTTCTTTTCTTTGGTTGTTTTTTTATGTCTTCAATTCTCCATTCTCTTTCCCCCCTTTTCCTTTTCTTCCCCACATAGAATTACTTGTTCATTAAAGATGGCTTCTTCTTTGTCCCAGTCTTCTTGTTTTGCAGACGTTTCTTGTTGTTTCTCATAGTTCCAAATCTCCATTTCTAAGAATTGAAAAACGAAGCCAAAAGTACCTCTCCCTTCTTGTGCATCTTCTTTATACTTTTTAAGTTCCATTTTCAATTCATCCAGAAGTAGTGCCATTGTATATTTTTTTAAATAACCACCCGATTAATTTTAGTCATTCAAATGCAATAACCAAGAATCCAAAGATCACCAAGTAATCCAAATACACACAGGCTGTTTCTTTTTGCTTTTTTTTTTCACTTTCTCTTCCTGGGGTTCTACTGTTTAGTTACAAAGTTTCAGTTAAAATGTATCTTTTAGAAGTCTTGTTGAAGTTTTATTGTAGATTCTTTTTAATTCCAGGCAGTTTCCCCCTCTTTCCAGATCCTGCCCTTTTATTCTTTTTCTCTCCCTTCCTGCTTATGAAAAAAAAATTTAGTGTCCAGAAATCTTTATTATCCCTTTGACATTTTGTTTTATTTTCAGCTTAATTGCCTGTTGATGTCAAAGCGGATTTTTCCGATTTCTTATTTAAGTCTCTTAGTTATCAGTATAGGGAAAGGTAGAGAAGAAAAAAAAATCTTTCCCTTTTCACTTTCCTTCACTGCTTCCGACTCTTCTTTGGGAGCGATGTTATTTTTTTGTAAATTTAAATTCCAGGGTACCTTAGTTGTTGCTTTTGCAATTTAACCCGGTCAGCCCAAACTTTCACTTCTTATCTTCCTCCTGCACATTCTTTTCCTGTCGAGTTCTTCTTTGAGGTGGCCATTTCTGACCACCGCTGCAACCACCTTCAGGAAAGGGAGTAATGGCCAGCTGGGGAGGAGAGATGCGGCTCTCCTCAACCCTGCTGGCAGTCTCCCCCCTCTTCACCACCTCTACGGGGATGACTTAGCCCCAAATCCAGCTGGCTCGGGATGCTCCAGCGGCGAGCCCAGACCGAAACCGCACACGATCACGGATTTCTGTCTGTCGCTGAAGGAACTCAAACCGGAAGCCCAACACAATTGTTGATAGTGTTGCTTTGTGAAAGGGGCATCACTTGTATAAACTGATATGATGAATAAAGTGTCTATAAAAATAATCTGAACAAGCAAGGAGACAAATAAAATGGAATGACAAACTTTGCTCTTTATTCTAATTCTAATTCTAATTCTAATTCTTTCTCAGTTTATTGAAACTTTAAAAATAATGAAGTTAGGAACTTTGAGACGTCAGATAAAGAGGACCATCAAAACTCACTGTGCTTCTTGCCCTAATGTTTAACAAAAGGTGTTGGGTTGCTTACATGCCTCCTTGACTCTTGAGTGACTTTTCTGTTGAAGCTTCCATGTTTATGCCAGCTAGATTAGAAAGCATTTAGAAAACAGGAGGAATACATATTAAACATGAATAAAATTAAAGAAAAATAAGTATGCTATATGTCTGTGAAACTGAGATGACTGTGTGTGCGTGCACATGTGTGTGTATGCATGTTCCCCATTTTGACTACCTAGATTTTGTCATAATCTCTCCCTTCTTTATGTCAAATCTATTAACTACATTTAAATATATGGAGAATGACAAGGTTCAGAATGTATGTATTATTTTGAACTTGATCAGAGGTTGGTTTATCTTTACATAGAACAAACCATATAGAATGTGATTTATTCTTTCACATGGGACAATATATTTTTTTAAAAAACAAAAAAGCTATATAATAATAAAGT